>NW_021703782.1:10787948-10870781 GCF_005190385.1 Monodon monoceros | reverse complement strand
ATGAGGCTGCTGGGAGAGATTTCCCTTTCTCTTCTTTGTTCTCACAGCTCCCGGGGCTCAGCTTTGGATTTGGCCCCGCCTCTGCGTGTAGGTCACCTGAGGTCATCTGTTCTGCACCCAGACAGGACGGGGTTAAAGGAGCGGCTGATTCGGGGGCTCTGGCTCACTCAGGCCGGGGGGAGGGAGAGGTACCGATGCGGGGCGGGCCTGCGGCGGCAGAGGCCTGCGTGATGTTGCCCCACCCTGAGGCGCGCTGTGCGTTCTCCCGGGGGAGTTGTCCCTGGATCCCGGGACCCTGGCAGTGGCGGGCTGCACAGGCTCCCCGGAATGGGGGTGTGGATAGTGACCTGTGCTCGCACACAGGCTTCTTGATGGCGGCAGCAGCAGCCTGAGCGTCTCATGCCCGTCTCTGGGGTCCGCGCTGATAGCCGCGGCTCGCGCGCGTCTCTGGAGCTCATTTAGGCGGTGGTCTGAATCCCCTCTCCTCACACACCCCGAAACAATGGTCTCTTGCCCCTTCGGCAGGTCCAGACTTTTCCCTGGACTCCCTCCCGGCTAGCCGTGGCGCACTAACCCCTGCAGGCTGTGTACACGCCGCCAACCCCAGTCCTCTCCCTGCGCTCCGCCCGAAGCCGGAGCCTCAGCTCCCAGCCCCGCCCGCCCCGGCGGGTGAGCAGACAAGCCTCTCGGGCTGGTGAGTGCCGGTCGGCCCTGATCCTCTGTGCGGGAATCTCTCTGCTTTGTCCTCCGCACCCCTGTTGCTGTGCTCTCCGCGGCTCCGAAGCTTTCCCCCTCCGCCACCCGCAGTCTCCGCCCGCGAAGGGGCTTCCTAGTGTTTGGAAACCTTTCCTCCTTCACGGCTCCCTCCCGCTGGTGCAGGTCCCATCCCTATCCTTTTGTTTCTGTTTATTCTTTTTTCTTTTGCCCTACCCAGGTACGTGGGGGGGTTTCTTGCCTTTTGGGAGGTCTGAGGTCTTCTGCCAGCGTTCAGTAGGTGTTCTGTAGGAGTTGTTCCACGTGTAGATGTATTTCTGATGTATTTGTGGGGAGGAAGGTGATCTCTGCATCTTACTCCTCCGCCATCTTGAAGGTCCCCCACTAATCTCTTTCAAGGGTTTTAATTTCTCTTAATTTTGTAGTTTTTAGTGTAGAGGTCTTAAACGTCTTTCATTAGATTTTTTTGGTTTGTTTTTTTTTAATTTTAAGGTAAATGATATTTTTTTAAAATTTCATTTCCAATTGTTTGTTATCATTTCTTTTAAACCATCTCTTTCCTGTCCTCAAGATTTTTATTTTGATCTATCTTTAAGTTGACTAGAAGTCTTTCTTGAATTTTTTTTCCAGGAAAGCCGTGATAGCAAACAATTGTATTAGTTTTACCTGTCTGAAAGTGGTTTGTGTGGTTCTCAGCTTATCAATAATCAATGTTGTGGTCAGACCAGCCCTTGTGGTTCTTACTGTGACTGCAAGACGCCCTTCAGGAGTAGTCATCAGGGAAAAAAGTAAAGGTTTGTTACTTACAAGACCTGGTTCTCCTGTGAGCTCCCTAAGAATAGATCCAAATTTTTCCATTTTTATATCACAGCATCTGGCACAATGCCTTCGGTCCTCAGTGCAAGATTGTTGAGTTGAACTGTATGTTGCTCTTTGAAATTGGACGGCAGCTGGGGAAGGGCACGAGGGATCTTTTCGAGGTGATGGAAATGCTCTAAAACTGCAACGTGGTGATATTTGCACACCTCTATAAAATTACTACAAGTCATTGAATCGTACACTGAGAACATGTTAATTGGGTGTTATGTAAGTATAATTTAACAATGCTGTTTTTTTAAAAAAGACAACTGACGGCAAAGATGTGCCAAAGCCACTGCTGAAGCTGGAAAATGGAGCAAGGCTACAGATAGTAGGGATATATATTTTTAATGTTTTGTCTAAAGTTGATTATTGTTACCTGCAAGAGGGTTAGTCAGGTAAAAGGTTGTTGACTGTTATCAGATACGAAACTCCCAGATATTTGTTCTCTTAACATGGGAATGGTAAATACTTTTAACTGGGTTGCCAATTCCAGTCCATTGTAAATATTTGCCTGGGACACTGTGCTAAGAAGGATCATAAATCAGTGTCTGGATGCAGTGGTATAGGATGTGGTGATGGGTTATTAAAGTCGGCCGGGGATTCAGAGTTTCGCGTGCATGCCAGGTACGTGCCATCCATTATATGGCTGATGTCACCCAGCCAGCCATGCTGGCGTAGCTCAGCCACCACTGGGTGTGGGAAATGATCAAGAAAGTGGAATGGGACCTTATGTTTTGTAATGTAGGGAAGCGAGAGGGCAATGAGCTGCTCTCTCTGTGTCTGCTACTCCTCAGGACCACATATAAGAGATGGATATGAATTGAGGTGTATTAATCACTAGGGTTACCATAACGAAGGACCACAGACTGGGTGGCTTCAACAACAGTTCCAGAGGCTAGATGTCCAAAATCAAGGTGTCTGTCCCCTACCTGCCATTGTGATGAAGTCATCTGAACGTTCCTGATGTTTCTTTGTGTCTTGCAGAGGCTTTCTGAATGGAGCTTTCATGAAAGGAGGCCCAGATGGTTCCAGTGCCCGCATGATGAAGGGAGAGATCACATTTTCCCAGGTGTGGCGACACCTCATAGACCCCCTTGAGAAGGTGTTCTGTAACTACACACCCATCTCCCCTGCTGACCGTAAGCTCCGTGAGGGCCGGGCCATGTCTGCCTCACCCGTTTACCCCTTATAACACTTAACTCACAAGACTGGGCTGGAGACATTTCGGATTGTTTATTGTCTCTTTGATCCAAGCAGAGGGCCACACCCCAGTGATTAGGAAATTTCCAAGCCCTTGAAGATCTATGCCAGGGAATTACAGCAGCCAGAGTAGCTTCTTTTTTTTCCCCCTTTAGCTGTGGTTAAATACACATCACATAAAATGTACCACCTTGATCATTTTTAAGTATACAATTCGGTAGTGTTAAGTATATTCACGCCGGGTAACCAACACCACCGTCCATCTCCAGAACTCTTTTCATCTTGCAAAATGGAAACTCTATACCCATTAAACAGCAGCTGCCCATTCCTCCTTTCCCCAACCCCTGGCAACCACTATTGAACTTTCTGCCTCTGTTTAGCTACTATACATATCTTATATAACTGGAATCATGCAATATTTGTCTTCTAGTGACTGACTTATTTTGCTTAGCATGAGGTCTTCAAGGTTCATCCATATTGTAGCATGTGTCTCAATTTCCTTCTTTTTTAAGGATGAATGATATTCCACTGTATGGATAGACTCCGTTCTGTGTATCCATTCATCTATCGATGGACATTTAGGTTACTTCCTCCTTTTGGTCACCATGTCTAATGCTGCTAGGAACATGGGTGTACAAATATCGGTTTGAAATCTTGCTTTCAGTTTTTCTGGATATATATCCAGAAGTGGGATTGCTGGATCATAGGGTGGTTTTCCATTTTTAATTTTTTGAGGAACCACCATAGTGTTTTCCATAGTGGCTGCACCATTCTACATTTTCCTCCCAGCAGTGCACAAGGTTTCCAGTGTTTCCACATCCTTGCCAACCTATTATTTTCTGTTTTCTTGATAGTAGTCATCCTTAGAGTACTTATTTTCAGACAAGGGCCACTGGGTCAGGGGAAGTTTTGTTAATTACTAACTATAAAATCGGTGGACTTTGGAATCTGATGTCAGGATTTGGGTCATAGCTCTCACTTACAGACGTGTGAGCACAGCAAGTCACAGAACCTCTCAGAGTCTCAGTTTTGCCACCTGTAAAATGAGATCGATAAGATGCTCCGTCTCCTAGGTTGTTATGAAGCTTGGAAAGTGCTTAGCACAATGCCTGGCACGTAATCAGTGCTCAATAGATAGTAGTTATTGTTGTTACTACAACCCCGATTTTTTTAAATTGAAGTGTAGTTGGAGATTAAATAAAGTAATCAGGATCTAAAACCACTTGAATTCTCAATTAGTGCCTCGGAGAAGAAAGGCTATTGAGAATCTACTCTATGAGCACACAGATAAAGCAGTCTGGTTTTTTTTTTTAATTACAGCCACCTATCAGTCTAACAGGGAACTTGGGGCCCAGCATAATAGAAAGCAAAGCCCACCTTTCCAGTGAAGACAAGCGTGGTCTTAGCGTGGGGAGTGTAGTGAATTGTGGTCACTTTAAAACTCTCTGTCTTTCACACACACACACACGCACACACACACACACATATTTTGGCAACTCGTGAATGAAAACTGTAGTGATACCATTGGGGATAAACATTACTGAAGCGTGAATCAATAAAAAAAAAAGCTGCAGTAATATTGTTGGAAGGTAAGGAAAGGGAGAAGTGGTATGAATTTCATTCATTTACACGTGACTATACAGTTTTCCCAACACCATTTATTGAAGAGACTGTTCTTTCCTCATCGTGTACTCTTGGCTCCTTTGTCATAAATTAATTGACACGTGGGTTTTTTTCCTGGGCTCTCTATCATTCTGCTATTGATGGGTATTTGGGTAATTTTTAGTTTGGGACTATTATATATGAGACAAGAGTGCTACTATGATAGTGTATAAGTATACCACAATCCATTCTGCTATTAATGGGTGTATTCGTTTGCTAGGGCTACCATAACAAAATACCACAGACTGGGTGGCTTAAACAACAAAATTTATTTTCTCATAGCTCTGGAGGCTAGAAGCCCAAGACCAAGGTGTTGGCAGGATTGGTTTCTTCTGAGGCCTCTCTCCTTGGCTTGTAGGTGGCCGACTTCTCCCTGTGTCCTCACATTCTTTCTTCTGTGTGTGTCTGTGTCCTAATCACCTGTTCTTATAAGGACACCAGTCAGATTGGATTAGGGTCCCCTGACCTCATTTTTGTCGTGGTCCGAATGCAGGTTGGAAAAGAATTTCCAGACACAAAGGCAGAATGTAAAGATGATAGAATTTATTAGAGGGAGGGGTGGCTGCCTGAACAGTGGGCCAGCTGACGTCCTAGTAGTCTGGGAGAGTTGAGCCCAAACATGTGCTATGGATCAGTTTTTATAGCCAGAAAACAAAGGAACGGTCTGAGGTGAAAATTTCATTTACGGATTGGTCGAGGCACATATACCTTCCTTCTATAGGGTGGAGTGGGACAGGCAAGATGCCTTTCCTTATTTGGGACAGGTCCTGTTGCCCAGGTGGGCGTTGCCCAGGTGGGCTCAGGAATTTCGTAACCATCACAACACGGTGGGGGGGAGCGAGTAAGTGTCCTGTAGGGGGTGTAACGCTGCAACTTTTACAGGCAGGGTCATCCTTTGTCCTTGAAGCACCATTGTCCTTGGAGAACCACAATTTTACCTTAATGATCTCTTTAAAGACCCTTTTTCCAAAGGACAATCACATTCTGAGCTTCTGGGGGTTAGGACTTCAACATGAATTTGTAGGGGACCCAATTCAGCTCTAACAGGGGGATTTGAGTAGTTTCTAGTTTGCAGTTCTTAGGAAAAGTGCTGCTATGAACATTTTTGTACATGTCTTTTGGTGAACATATGTGGACATTTCCACTGGGGATGTGTCCAGGAGTGGAATTGCTGGATCACAGGGAATGCATGTGTTCAGATTTAGTAAATGCTGCCCAAAGCTTTTCCAAGTGGTTTCACCAATTGACAATCCCTCATCAATTCACTTTCACAGTGGATGCCATTCATGGAAGAAAACTGCAGGAAATGTTCTGAGGACTCTGGAATCTGCCTCCCTGAGAATTTCTCTATAAATCAGATCTTTGGCAAGGCGCTTGCAGCAAGAAAGGTCAACGACCCCATGCTTCAGGCAGCTCTCACTCTCAGAAGGAAGGGTAAGGATCTGATACTGGCCGTTCTCTGACCCAACCCCACCAGAACCCTTGGGAGGGTCAGGTCAAAATACATCTAAATGTGCATTGAGTTCAATGACAGGCACATTTATACTCATACGTATTAGTAATTCCTTCAGTTGATTTTCCTTGAATAGACATTTATTCAGTGGCAGAGCCCAGCTCTTCGTCACAGGCATGTTTGAGGTCGTCCTACCCACTTATCAGTAGCCTTACCTGGTTGTGTCTGAGACATCCCTGGTCCATATTTCCCACTCATATTACATGGAAAGGGTCTGTCCATTGACTTATCCTTGTCTTGTTTCCAGCATCTCCTGGTTCTTGTCCTGTCTGGTTAGGCAGGGGATAATGCTGTCTCTGTTTACATTTCTCTAGTTTTGAAATGGGAGCACTATCTCTGCCAAGGCAGGTGTTTTGAAGCGTGGTCCAGCAGAGTTTGCAGTAATGTAGACTGAGAGGAGGGTTGGAGTAGCAGCCCAAAGGTGGGATTCTGGGCCTGCCTCAGCTCTGCCTGCACTCTGCGGCTCTGGGCAGCTTATAACTTGTCTGAGCTTCCATTTTCCCGTTGGTAAAAGTGGGATGGTAAGATCTGCCCTGCCTGCCCCAAAGGTGTGAGGATCGAATGGGCTGATGAATGTCAAAACTCTGATCCAATGAGCTGACGAATATCACAACTTCTTGCTCTACGATTGCAAGAAATGAAGGGATGTAGTGTTTCCATCTGAAAGCCCTTGGTGCACACCGTTAGGGGCTCTAGCGTCTGTGCCGGGAGGGGCTTATGGGTAACGATGGTGCTTTTCTAACTTGTCAGTTTAGAAGCCAGACATCAGGAGATTGATGTAAGTGAGCAGAACCCCGCCTGGCCCCGTCTTGGGGCCCCCTGTGGGATACCCGGAGCTTCTCAGAGCAAAGTTCTATAGCTGGTCTATTCACTGGTACCTTCTCACTCAGGATTTACAACCTGCATCCTCACCAACATCTGGCTGGATGACAGCACCCAGAGAGGCAGCCTGGCCCAGACGATGTGTGAGCTCAGGCCGCACTTCGATTTCCTGATTGAGTCATGCAGGATCGGAATGGCCAAGCCTGACCCTCAGATCTACAAGTTCATGCTGGACGTCTTGAAGGCCAGCCCCAATGAGGTACCTAGACACTGCCTTTCAGTGGAAAAGAATGTTCTAGAGATATTGCAATCAAGAAAAATTGAGGAGGCGTGAAGAGATGAGGGACACCTGGGACCTGGCAGGGTGGTCCTATGTCCAGTGGCAGGTGCCACTTCTCCCAGGCCAGGACTTCTGAAGGGCTTTTACCCACCCCTTCAACCTAGAAAGTTCTACCGGAGGTGGGCATCTGGCTCCTCTCCGTGGCTCTTACAGGACCTTGGTTAAAACAGGTATTGTCAAAAGCTGCCAGACCAGCTGCCTCAGTTTACCTAAAAGAAACGTAGACCCTGGGAGACTTTCCCAAGACACAGGCTCGTCAGGGTCACCCCACCAAAGGCTGGGCAGGGATGGGCTCCAGTACTGCAGGAGGCTCCTTGTAGGGTATCCCCGCACCCCTAAATTCTGTCTTCGTGCCGTCTCTAGATTATCTAGTCTAAAATGTTGTTTTTGTTGTGTTTCCCTACTCCAATCTCCACAAAGGTCTTTGGACCAAGATGAAATTCCTTTCTCTGGCATTTCTGACCCTTTCTTGTTAACCCTGCTTCACCCACAAGCTGATCGGAGGGAAATCCTTACCTGTTCAATCCCAGAACTCTTCCCTTCTCCTCTCAAACTTTGCTTCTGCTCTTCTCAGCCCCCAGATTAAGCATTATAACAGCGCTCTAAATTTTAGTATGCATATAAATAAATGTCTTTTCACTGATGGCTTTTAGGTTGGATGAGCTGCTTAGACATCCAGGCCTGCCCTAATCCAAGATTATAAATAACTGCCCCATGCTTTCTTCTACAACTTTAAGGATTTTCTTTTTTTCTTTAAGGATCATTTCTTTTGACATTTAAATCTTTGATCTATTCAGAACTTATTTGGGGAATAAGTGAAGGAAGGACCCACTTTTTCCCCCAAACTGTTGAAATAATTAAATAATCTTTCAAATAATCTTTTTCCTCACCAATTGGGCATGACACTTTTATTAGAAACTAAATTTTCATTTGTATATGAGTCTATTCCTCGACTCTCTGTTTTATTACCTGACTTTATTATAGTTCTTTTCCAGACATTTTTTTGGGGGGTCTATTCATACATTTTCCTAGATGAATTTTAATGTCATCCTGATAAGTTTATATTCTTCTTTAATCTTTTTACAGTTTCGGAATTCAGGGAACATGTATATCTATCTGTGTGTTTATGTTTATGCTTATGTAATTAAATGTTTTTAATTTTAAGAGTAAAGAGTTACATGGAGAGAAAAAAATAATTCTTAATCTCTAATCAATCAATCTTATTGTGAGATTATTAATTCTTAACCTCAACCGCTGTTCTCACTTTAACATGTTTCTGGCCAGTGGCCCTTGTGCATGAATTTTGCTTTGGTAGAAGTGATGCTAGTATCCATGCTCTTTGCATTCAGGTGGTTTTCTTGGATGACTTCGAGGTTAATCTGAAGCCGGCCCGTGACCTGGGGATGGTCACCATCCTCGTCCGTGACACTGACACTGCCCTGAGGGAGCTGGGGAAAGTAACCGGGGTGCAGGTAACTTTCTGTCCGCGCTGAGTCAGATTTCCTGTCGCTCATCTGTGTTTAGGTACGCAAGCGACAAAACAAGTGAGGGCGTTCACTGCTCCCGGTGTGGTTCCCAAGCGACAAAACAAGTGAGGGCGTTCACTGCTCCCGGTGTGGTTCCCAGTAGGGAGCTCCTCGGTGGGAGACCGTTACCCTTAGTGCAATCAGCATGATGTCCACGAAGAACTTCCTGTTTCCTTCTCTGCAGTCAGTGAACAGGGAAAGGACACTCTGAGAGCAAGAATCTATACTGGTCAGACTCAGAGGACCAAGACTAGAGTGGGGCCTTCAAAGCCACCCATTCAGAGTAAATACTGAGAATGTAGCTGCTGGGTTTGCCCCTGGGGTGTGGAGGGGGGCCCCAGTCCTTCTCTGCTCTGCCTGGTCATGCTGCTTGCACTCAGGTGTAGTGGTTTAGCTCCACCTGGGTCACACCCTCTTGGCAGTCAGAGGAAAGGCTCCTAAGTAAACCTGTCCCGAGCCCGGGAGGCTGGGATGCCCGTAATAATGCCCCTGGGGGCTGATGGGATTAGCCCACTGTGCCAGAGCTGAGGCACCTTTTGTTCTTGTAATGCTACCTAAGATCACTGATCCCACTGAGTCTGGGAGTGACAGTTTCATAGGCTTTTGTAGGCCATGCTTTGCTCGTGTCAGTATGATGGGAAAGGAGGTGTGGGAGCCCATACACTTGATTGACGTAAAAGGTGTCACACTGTTTTTTCTAAGGGAACTATATTAGCTTCCTACGGCTGCCAGAAAGTAGCACAGACTTGGTGGCTGAGACAGCAATCTCTCTAGGAGTCTAGAAGTCTAAGAGCAAGTTGTTAAGGGTTGGTTTCTTCTGAAGGCTTCTCGCCGTGTCTTCACACGGTCTTCCCCTGTATGTGTCTCTTCTTGTAAACACACCAGTCAGATTGGATTCTGTCTCCAGTAGGTCCACTACAGGGGCCTCATTTAAGGTTCATCACCTCTTTAAAGACCTTATCTCCAAATATTAGTCACATTCTGAGGTCCTGGGGGTTAGGACTTCAGCAGACGCATTTGGAGGGCACACAGTTTTGCCCCCATAACAGGAACAGCTGACTTTTCGTCTTTAACAAATAAATTAAAACGTATATCTAATGACTCTACAACCTTAGAGCATCTCACCCAAGCTTGATTTGTCCTTCTGCAAGCCTGGAGGTCTTGTGCAGCAGAGAAGAAATCATCCAAACTTGGAATCGGAGCATCCTTTTGCCGGTTCCACTTACCAGGTTCCTCCCCTCATTACCTCTGAGCCACAGACTCCTGTCCTGTAAAATTGGGAAAGGGAGCCATTTGTCCCACCTATCTTTTCCTAAGGGATATGGGGAAGGTATAAGGAAAAATGATAATCATTTCTTTTTAAACAGAGGAGAAGCGCCTCTTGTCTCTCAGGAATGCTGTGGGAATCAGTCATGAATGGGCTTTATAAACTGGACAAACACATGGCAGAATCATTAGAGTAGGAAACCCGCACCCTCCCCACCCCTTGAACCAATGGGACATCCCCTGGTGTGTGACCTAGGAAGTCGGGGTCACATCAGATAAAGGACCCCAGGAGACGCTGGCCCTGGTGGGTGTCTGGGCTCCTTCACTGCCGTCAGAGGCATCCAGCTGCCCATCCCCACGGGCCACACCCTGGGTCCTCTCCAGACGCCACAGAGGTGGGCGCCCACCTATCTCAACCTCTGAGGATGCCCAGGCAGACTCTTCTGTGTTTCAAAGTAGGTGAATTCCATAGTCTACTCCTCCCCATTTTAGAGGGCAGAAAACTGGGTAGCGGAAGAGAATGGCTTCTTCCTTAGGTCTCACCTTTAGGACTAAAGATGAGAAGTCAAACGGTGGGCGTCACCAACATGATGCTGTTCAGAAAAGGCCCACTTATATGTGCTCAGCATCCTGTCCTTTGTCATTTCTGTCTCAAGGAAACCGACACCAATACATTACGGAAGCTTCTTAAGGATCCTTTGCTCAGGAATTTTCCTGTTTACCGAGATGGACAAAGATGGGTAACCTGACCCCCCTGGGGCTCCAGAGGACAGAACTGGGGCCGGCAGGCAGAAGGCTTTCATCAGCTGAATTGCATCCCCCCCACCAAATCCATATGCTGAAGCCCTAACCCCCAGGACCTCACAATGTGACTGTATTTGGAGATTGGACCTTTAAAGAGGTATTTAAGGTAAAATGAGGTCATAAGGATGGGCCCTAATCTATTAAGACTGGTGTCCCTATAAGAAGAGGAGATTAAGACACAGACACACACAGAGGGAAGGCCATGTGAGGATACGGGGAGAAGACGGCCGTCTACAAGTCAAGGAGAGAGGCCTCAGGAAGAACCAACCCTGCCAGCACCTCCTTGGACTTCCAGCTTCCAGAAGCGTGAGAGAACAAACGTCTGTTGCTTAAGCACCCCAGTCTGAAGCACAGTGCTGTGGCCGCCTGAGCTGACCCATACAAGGCCCGGAGAGTTCGATTTTGGCCGACTTGAAGAAGAAACCCTTCAACAGAGTCATGTAATGATGGGATGACTGCTCTGTGAACTTGGCATTCCTGGCTGTGTCCAGCATGAGCCTGGGTGACCACTTGAGGAACTGCCCTAGAGAAGAATTATATTCATTAAAGTCCAAAATCTCAGTGTTTGGGAGCAAGTGGTGTTTTTTCCTCGCAGATGTGAAATTCAGTGGGTGATGGCCAGGGGCTTGCCTCACAGCCATTCTAGGACCCAGGTTGATGGAGAACCCCCGTCTTCTATTGGTGGTTTCCGAGGTCACGCTGAACACCAGATGAAAAGGCGGAAAAGAATATAGAGAATCATGTAGGGATTTTCACAGCTCTGGTGGTCAGGCCATGCTCTTCTTTTTTTTAAATTTTATTTTAATGCATTTTTTATATTCTTTACCATTATGGTTTATCACAGGATATTGAATATCATTCCCTGTGCCATACAATAGGACCTTTTTGTTTATCCATTCTAAATGTAATAGTTTGCATCCACTAACCCCAAATTCCCAATCCATTCCTCTCCCTCCCTGCCTCCCCCTTGGCAACCACAAGGTTGTTCTCTATGTCTGTGAGTGTGTTTCTGTTTTGTAGGTAGGTTCATTTGTGCCATATTTTAGATTCCACATATAAGTGATATCATACATATGGTATTTGTCTTTCTCTTTCTGACTTACTTCACTTAGTATGATCATCTCTAATTGCATAGGCCATGCTCTTTGTCGGCATCCTGTTGGCCAGAACTCAGTCACCGGACTCCACTGACCCTAGAGGAGAGGGGGCTGGGTTGGTCAGTCACCCATAGGACTCAGGAAGCCATGGCCAAGGTGACCCAGGGGCTGTCTTAAGGAGTTTTGTGAACTCACTCTGAGGCCGTCTCGTGGAAGGAAGCGGAGCCATCTGCCTCACTGTGTCTCTCTTACTTTCAGCTTCTCCAAACTGAAGCCCCCCGACCAATCCCCTGCGATCCAAGCACCGTGAGCCATGGGTACGTGCCCATAAAGGTGAGTCAGCGCTCTCTCACCAGCAGCTGAGTCTCTCTAACCAGCCCCCTAAAACGACTTGTGAGACGTTTGTGAAATCTCAAGGGTAGCTACAAATCCATCATGTATATGGAAATGGTATTTCCCACAAGCATGATTCCTCAAAAATCAATAGCAGGGCTTCCCTGGTGGCGCAGTGGTTGAGAGTCCACCTGCCAATGCAGGGACACGGGTTCGGGCCCTGGTCTGGGAAGATCCCACACGCCACGGAGCGGATGGGCCCGTGAGCCACAACTACTGAGCCTGCGCGTCTGGAGCTTGTGCTCCGCAACAAGACAGGCCGCGACAGTGAGAGGCCCGCGCACCACGATGAAGCGTGGCCCCCGCTCGCCACAACTAGAGGAAGCCCTCGCACAGAAACGAAGACCCAACACAGCCAAAAATAAAATAAATAAATAAAAATTTAAGAAGCTAAAAAAAAAAAAAAATCAATAGCAGACGTGGACCAATGTGGTCAGACTCCCACGGAACAACAGGCCACGTGGGGCCTTGCTCTGTCCCCACAGCCTGCATGTCTGGCACTTTATTTCATTATTTCATCCAGCGGGTGTTATCGGCCCTTCCTTTGTGTCAGGCACGGGCCAGATAGGAGGGATGCAGGGAGGCACCAGATACAGAGAGGGAAACGGCCAGTCATTAGCCCAGGGGTCAGGGCTGCAGCAAGACCAAGGCCACGTGCAGAGGGGCCCTGACTCCTGACCCAGCCGGGATACAGAGCAGGGCTTAAAAACATCTTCTCAGGTTCACTTTGGGATCTTCCTTCATTTGTCACTGTGGCCATTTAACTAAGACAGGACCTAAAGCTACGGGTTAGCTCACAAGCAAAACAAAACTCGGCAGTTGCTTTGGAGCCGGGTGGAACCAGTTTGAATCCTGGCTTTGGCACTTACTAAGTTGGCAAATGTGGGCACATTTCTTATCATTCTGGACCCCAGTGTACACAGCTTTATAATGAGATGGCGATAATACCTCCCCTCAGTGTTCTTGTAAGGATTAATTGAAACACCCCATGTTGATCATGGTGGGTAGTACCTCGTGCTTCATAAAGAAGAGAGCTGG
Source organism: Monodon monoceros (assembly GCF_005190385.1). NCBI lineage: Eukaryota > Metazoa > Chordata > Mammalia > Artiodactyla > Monodontidae > Monodon > Monodon monoceros. The sequence continues at coordinate 10,857,545 of NW_021703782.1, read as the reverse complement.
TGTCCTGAGCTGTGCGGGTCTGGGACCTGGGGAGGACCTGCTGCCCTGGAGGAGAGCCCCATGGATGTTCAGTGAGCATTTGCTATTTGCTAGGCACAGAGAGAAATACCTAGATGAATGAAGGTCTTCTGTGACCTCAAGGATTGTATGGCCTGCATTCTGCCGAGGTAACATTCCCTGCAGTTACATCACGGGATGCGGCCCTAACGGCAGTGGCTCAAGCACTCAGAATGGGCTCTGAAGGGGGTGGAGAAAGTGACTGTAATTGCGGGGGATGAGATTCAGTGGTGAAGTGAGCATCAGAGGATGAGTGGGATTTGGATAGTGAGAAAGGGCTTTTCTGGTCAACGTGGCTGCTCTTAGAACCCTGGGTGCTCCTGGACCAGTTTCATAAGGTTTCATAAGCTCCCTTCAGACCTCGTCTCTAGTATTGATGCCGAGTAAGGGGCTCTTTGCCTGGGGCTGGAGTCTGTCTGGGCTGTGACCCTGCATCTCCAATCCTACAGACAGGGTTACTCTCATAATCCTCCTGATGCTTGCGTATCCAGCCGGTTTCAGTAGATTCCCCATTTGACCTTGAAGGAGTGTGATCAGAGCTGCCTGACCACTTCCTCTGCCCTCACCCCAAAACTAAAGGGCTGGGGCAGTAGTAGCTTCTGGGGAGCCCAGGCCCTGGGAGTGCTATTGCCTTGATGCTAATGCAACTCAAAGTGCGTTGATAATAGGTCTTTTCAGTTTTCTGGCTTAACGGCAATTTTAGAGCACACTGTTCAAAGGATGGGAAGGTGCATGCATTTGCTGAGCTACTCAGCTGAATCAAATATCTAGCAGCAAGAGCGAGCCTTCTAGTTAAGATGCATTGAGGACAGAGGCAGACTAGGATCATTTGATTGGACATCAGAACTATAACATTTTTCAGTATAAAGGAGCATAGAATTTAAAGTTCAAGTCCCTCCTTTTGCCAAGTACTAAAGGGAAGACTAGAGAACATATTCTGATTAAAAAAAAAAGACTGTAGTCCAAGAAAGGGTTTGTGAAATGTCAGCCCGATGTTTTCTTGAGCGAAATGGCTTGTTGGGAATTGTGAATGAAACTTCCGGTTTGGAACGCCAGCTTGGAGTAGTGTGAGATGCAGCGAAATAGAGTTGTTCCAGGTGGATTTCTATAAAGTGAAGCTTATTTTTCTCATTTGTTTCCACTAGAAAGTTAGAGATAAAGTACCTTGGGGGAAAAATAGGGTACTTTGACTATATATTGCTTTAGTTCTTTTGCTTAGACCCCCCTGTAATAGTCAGAGTAGGCTCAGTGCTGTAACAAACAGCCCCACACTTTCAGTGGCTTGACTCCAAGTTTGTTTCTGGCTTGCAGCACAATCCCATGTGGGTTGGGAGTAGACTCTCTCCTCGCAGTCATTCAAGCACCCAGGCTCCTTCTTTCTGCAGGTTCTTCCTTCCTCAAGGCCCAGTCCATTCAGGTGCAGATAGGAAAAGAGAGGGAGAACCGGGTGCGCGGGAGGTTTACGGCCCAGATGGAGCACACATTTCTCCTGCTCATATGCCACTGGCCAGTCACACGGCCACACCCACAGCAGGAAGGTTGGGGGAGGCCTGGAAAATACCAGCAGGAGGCAAGGAGAAGAGAAGAAGGTGGATATTGGGCCCCGGCAGTCTTGGCCATACCCATGTAGCCCACAAAGGACCGGAAGTATAGCAAAGCTGGAAAAAATGTTCATATTCAAGAGATAAACAGCTTTTAATGAAATAATCTTGGTATTCTGCACCTTCATGTGAATACCATGCCCTGTACAAAATCAGCCCCCAGTTTAAAATATGGAAAACATGTCAAATGACAGCAGAAACTCTGACAGGATGAGGGCCTTTTAGGGAGGAAGGCCAAGTTGTTTTGTTTTCCAACATTATGATCTTCTTTTCAGGCTCTTGTTCCAGTGAAACTGCCTGTTTTTATTGCACAGTTTGATCACGTGTCTCTTCTCGGACATTTTCTTCTAACATTGGTGAGGTTTTAGCTGAGAAAGCTGAGTCAGGCGCGATCTGGCAACGTATTGAAATGGCCCGGGGCGATCTGCGGAAGAGGTGCCTGGTTACCCCCAGCCTGCGCTGAGGTCACTCCCCACTCACCTCTCTCTTCTACAGCCTGGGATGTGTCTGCATTTTGTGGAGCTGGGCTCTGGCCCTGCCGTATGCCTCTGCCACGGATTTCCGGAGAGCTGGTTCTCTTGGAGGTACCAGGTAAGGGAAACTGGGGGAAGTACGCCCCAGTCAGGGTGAGGGGAGAGAAGAGTCTAGATGGTGTGAGCCAGCCTGGAATATCATTAAGAAGCTGACACCTTACCGTGGAGCATCATCTCCCAAGTATGACCACGATATCTCTGAAATGTTGGGGCCGGAGATTGCTCCAGAGCTCAGATCTATGCCAGCCTATATGCCACCTTTTCAGATTAAAAAAAGCGTACTTCCTCAAGATGCTTTATGCCACCTGCTGGGAAATCTCTGTAATGAATATAGAAATCTGCAAGGTCTTTGCTGGGAAGGGTGCTCTGTCAGGTGTGGCATTAGGTGCAGGGCACAAACCCTACGACCATCCATGGCAGCCGGGTGGGCTCATTCCAGCCCCATGGTGAGGACACCAGGTAGTGCCGTGTGGCACTTTGAATTGAACCATTTACAATAACAGGGAGATAGAAGGAAGCAAAGAGGTGGCGTCAGCAAGACACTGATGAGCCCACACTGGAGAGGGTCTGAACTGTTTCTTTCCTAGATCCCTGCTCTGGCCCAGGCGGGCTTCCGGGTACTAGCGGTGGACATGAAAGGCTATGGAGAGTCATCTGCTCCTTCTGGTGGGTTAGCTGTTTTACAGCTGTCGGTGTTGGTCATGCCTTCTGACTGTCTGAGTTCTCCAACCGCACTGTCTTCCCCTGGTCCCAGGTCAGAGCAGGCAGCCCTTCAAGGGGGTCTGACTTCCCCCTCCCTTCCCAGCTCCTGCAGTGTCTGTGTCTGTGCACTTTGGGCCCCAGAGGTCTCTCCTCCTCATACTCTGAATGAATTCAAGAAACCCAACGGCCTGTGCCCCAAGGGGGTCTCCTGCTAGTCATTGAGGATATAGGATGTAGGAGGTACCATCCTGCTCCAGAACTATTTTCATCTTGGAGAACTGAAACTCTGTACCCATTAAACAATAACTCCCCATTCTCCCTCCCCTCAGCCCCCAGCAAGCGCCCTTCTGCTCTCTCACTCTATAAATTTGACTAGTCTAGGTACCTCATCTAAGTGGATCATACAGTATTTATCCTTTTGTGACTGACTTACTTCACTTAGCAAAATGTCTTCAAGGTTCATCCATGTTATAGCATATGTCACAATTTCCTTCCTTTTTAAGGATGAATAATATTCCGTTGTATGTATAGACCGCGGTTTGTTTATCCATTCATCCATCGATGGATACTTGGGTTGCTACTGTGAATACTGCTGCTATGAACATGGGTGTACAAATATCTCTTTGAGTCCCTCCTGTCAGTTCTTTGGGGTATATACCCAGAAGTGGAACTGCTAGATCATATGGTAATTCATAGGCCAGATTCTTAACCCAGAGTCTACGGATCCCAGTGGGAGTCTATCCAAGGATGGGTGTCAGGGACCTGTGAACCCTTGAGAACATGTGTGGGTCTATGAGCATTTTCCTTGGGGAGGGGGGAGTCCATTGTTTTTATCAGTTTCAGAGGGATCCTCAGCCCCAAACCTTTAAGAACCCTGGGTGGAGGCAGGAATGGGAAGCAGCCAGGTGTGCAGCAGAGTCGCTGGTCCTTCCATGGTCAGTGATGCTCTTAGCAGCTTAGCAAGCCAAGCAGCAGCTCACCACCCCTTTTCTGAGCTGCTTCGGCTGCATGCACGTCAGGCCTGTTGTGTTGAGTTTGAAGCCCGCTGACGTGGGCTGGGGCTCTCAGTCACTCAGGAGGCCACCACCAGGCCACTCAGCCTGTCATGACAGAGATGTGCTTCCATGGTTGTTCCCTAAATGTCATGGTGTCGACTCAGCCGCTCCTTACTGCCTCTTGAACAATGCAGAAGCATTTTAGACAGAAGGAAGGACTTCAGTCCAAATATTCAGGAAAGACATCTAAGGTTTTTTTTTTTTATTTCATTATTTAAATGTTTATTTTTATTTATACTGCAATCTTCCCTGAATCCCCTGGGCATTACTTAGTAATATAATTTATCATTCAAACTACAACACTATTAAAAGAGAAACTATTAATAATAACACATAAACTAAAACTGTCCTGGACAAACTGGGACTTATGGTCATACCCTAATTATGACTCTTCTTTTAAAATAAAAACATAATTTACATGTTAACTGTTGTCAAAGATTATACATAACATTAATTCTAAAGCCAAGTGCAATGATTTGGAATGCATATATGTACATTTCAGATCATTTGTATATAAATTTCAGATCATTTGGCAGTAGATTTTAAGTAACAAATTATTTTCCCTTAAAATTATGAAGACTTTGTCCTAGTACTTTCTAGCTTCCCTTGTTGCTATACAGCATTCCAGTGCCATGGTACCTTTTTTCCTTACCCTTGAGACTTTTAGGATCTTTATCTGTTGTGTTCTAAAATGTTATTATATTGTGCTATGATATGGGTCTTTTTTCATCTACTTTTCTGGGTACATTTAACTTTCAGTTCTTGGAAATTTTCTTGAATTATTTCTTTGAAAATTGTTTTCTCTGTTTTTCTTTCTTTTTCTTTTCTGGAATTGCTATTATTGGTAAAATGTCCATACTGCCCAAAGCAATCTACAGAGTCCATGCAATCCCTATCAAAATCCCAATGACATTTTTTACAAAAATAGAAAAAACAATTCTACAATTCATATGGATCCACAAAAGACTACAAATAGTCAAATCAATCTTAAGAAAGAATAAAGCTGGAGGACTCATACTTCTTGATTTCAAAATACATTACAAGGCTACAGTAATCAATACAGTATGGTATTGGTATAAAGACAGACATACACACCAATGGAATAGAGAGTCCAGAAATGAACCCTTGTGTATCTGGTCAGATAACCTTCAACAAGGGTGCCAAGGCCACTCAATGGGGAAAGGACAGTCTGTTCAACAAATAGTGTTGTAAAAACTGAATATCCATATGCAAAATAATGAAATTGTACCCTTATCTTACACCATCCACAAAAAACAACTCAAAGTGGATTATAGGCTTAAACTGAAGACCTGACACTAAAGTTCCTAAATGAAAACATAGTGGAAAAGCTTCATGATGTTGGTATTAGCAATGGTTTCATGGATATGACACCAAAAGCACAGGCAACAACAACAAAAATAAACAAGCAGACTATATCAACCTAAGAATTTAATAAGATTTTTTTTTTTTGCCAAAGGGGCTCTTTTAGTTTTCTGGTAATTTTTAAACATGCAAATTAAGTGTATTTCTTTTATTTTTAATTGCAGAAATAGAAGAATATTCCATGGAAGTGTTATGCAACGTAAGAAGGATTTTTGGGTAACATCTGTAACTTCTTCTCCATCCTTTTGTTTTCATTGATATAAGACAGAAGTGTGGGTGTTCATTTAAATCCTAGGAAAGCAGCATTTCACAACATTTGGGTACAAATTCTTTCTGAAAGTCGAAGTATTTTGAAATACTAGCCAACGTTGACTGTATATCAAGTACTTTTCTAAGTATTTGATGGAAGAGGAAACTGAGTCATGGGGAGGTTAAGTAATTGCCTGAGGTCAACAGCTTGTAGAGCCAGGTTTAAACCCTGCAGTAGCTCCCATGCTCCTGCTCTTAGCTACCCCACCATATCACCTTTCCCTTCTGAGAATTTTTAAAAATCACTTTCTTGTGGTAAACGCATTGTTGGCCAGACCTAGGGAGTTAGTGTGTGGACTGGGGACTGCAGAGGTGTTCCTGTTCTAAGATAGGCATATGCACCATCGGGGAGAGGGACCCTCATCTTAGAGCTTGCAGGGGAAGGCCAAGGCTGAGGTGAGGAGAGACTGTCACCCAAACCTCCATCAGCCCTGGAGCAAAAGCAAAGGCTGGAGGGACCGAGAGGAAGAAACAGCCTCCCGCTTGGCCAGAAAACTGGCGATGCCAGTGATTATGCTAAAATTACAGAAAGCCTTCATCTAGGAGGGTCACATCTCTGCCTGGAGCACCCCATCAGGCCCCACATGCAGGCTTGATGTCTCATAAGGGGAGCATGGGACTTGTCCGTGCTTGGACAAATCTGAGGAGCCAGTCTGAGAACCCCAAAGTTAAAGGAATAATAAAGAAAGAAGAAAGCAGAGAGATGCTATGAATAAAACTGTAGTGCTGAGGGAGTGGTTTGGACAACATCAGCTGGGGGTCCTAGAAGGAGAAGGTAAAGGCGTCCCTGCATCTATTTAATTTCCCCCCATTCCTCTTTAATCACTCCTCTCACTGATGGGGGTCCCAACTCACCTCAACCACTGTAGCTGGACCACAATTCTGCACCCTTCATCCCTTAGAGACCCTCTTAACATCAGACAGTCTGTTGGTTCCTCATCGGGAACCTCACTTAGCACATTATAGGATTTCTGGGAAACCCTCAGCTAAATTCCCCATTAGTGTGTACATTAGTCGGCTTGGGCTGACATAACAAGCCGAGTAATGTACACATAACAAGCTGACATAACAAGACACCACAGACCAGGTGGTTTAAGCAACAGAAATGTGTTTCTCACAGTTCCGAGATCTGGGTGCCAGCAGGGTCAGGTTCTGGTGAGCACCCTCTCCTGGCCTGCGGGTGACCACCTTCTCACTGTCTTCACATGGCAGGGAGAGAGGGCTGGCTCTCTGGGACTCTTCTTATAAGAACGCTAATCTTATCAGGTCAGGGCCGCACCCTCATGACCTCATTTAACTGTAATTCTGTAAAGACCCTGTCTTCAAATACAGTCACACTGGGGATTAGGGCTTCAACATAGGAATTTTGAGGGGACACAGACATTCAGTCCATATAACAGAGGGTTCAAAAGACCTCCTGACACCATTCAATAATTGTTCCCCTCTCTTTGGGGGGGGGAAGATGAAAATAAATGATTGAAGTGAATTACACCAATACTGTGAGCCTCCTTGTAAAAAAACATGTGTGTCATTTCACCAGTGGAACCTGTCATCTGTGCTTACTTTTTTTTTCCCCTTAGTTTATTATAAAAGAGAAACATGGAAATTATTTACATGATGAAAAGAGTTCAGAACTTCAGTGGAATGGGCAGTCTCAGTGATGCCATTTCAATAGTGACTTATTTCAGTCTACGTATTTTCCAAGAATGTCACCGTCTGTAAATAAGAAGTAATCCTTGTCATCTAGAACTACTTTGGTGCATCCACATTCTGGGAAGAGAACTTCATCTCCAGCTTTCATGCTAACTAGTTGAATCTCTCCAACCTTTCCTTTAGAGCCCGATCCAACGGCAACTACTGTTGCTTGCAATACTTTTCCTTGAGTTTTTTCTGGAAGCATAATGCCTCCTTTGGATACAGGTTTGGCTGCACTTCTTTCAACTAATACTTGGCCAAAGAAGGGAAGAAACTTTCTAAATGCCTGTCCTGCCATGACTCCAGCCACTGCAGTTCGTACTCTGCTCTCATGCCACTGCTGCCAGGAGGGGTGTGCAGTCTGGCCCTCTGGACATATCTGTTGTTGCCTTTTTTTTTTTTTTTAATTATTTATTTATTTATTTATTTTTGGCTGAGTTGGGTCTTTGTTGCTGCGTGCCAGCTTCCTCTAGTTGTGGCGAGCAGGGGCTGCTCTTCGTTGCGGTGCACAGGCTTCTCATTGTGGTGGCTTCTCTTGTTGTTCTTGTCTTTCCTCTGTATGTGTCTGTGTCCAACCCTTCTGTCTTATATTGGATCAGGACCTGCCCTAATGACCCCATTTAACTTAATCACATCTTTACTTAAGATCCTATCTCCAAATAGAGTCACATTCTGAAGTACCAGGGGTTAGGGTTTGGGCTTCAGCATATGCATTTCGCAGGGCGGGGAAGGTGGGGGACACAATTCAGACTGTAACCAAGGCAAACACAGTAATTCTAACCTCGAAGCCGCTGAGGTGATGAATACAGTTCTGATTTTGTGTGTGTGTTTTCTTTCTTAGGACATGGTCACCTTCCTGGATAAGTTGGTAAGTAATTATTTTGAACTCATCTCTTTGGAGAATTCTGTTTGGAAGTGGGCAATTAAAGAAAAGCTGTGACCTTTGAAGGTGTCAGCTGTTAGAGCCCTGGAGGGAGCGGTATGGGAGGGGGAAGGTGGGGTGGTGGGTCGGAAGGGATTATAAAGACAGGTTTGGAGAATATAGAGGTGAGATTGGTTTGGTTCTTGTTTCATGAAAAGCATCTTCCAGGGGATAGAATGTCTCTGTTGGCTTTAAGCCAGATGAAGAGCCTTAGTGCCAGCTGAAGAAGGTTGGGAAACATCCGATAGGCTAATACTTCCCAGCTTCTTAAAACTTCCATCCCTTTTGACATATTTAAAATCGAATGTCTTCGTTTAACATGGTTTGGAATGTCAAACTCAATGAAAACGATCAACAGTGGTCCTCCGAGAATACACTGCCGCAGAGCATACACACTCTTCTGAGACTCAGGTACATCCTCTGCCACCTTCAGTCAGGTCACGTGGCAGAAGGGAGACACCGCAGCATGGCTGAGGGGGCAGAGGGCCCAGCCAGGACAGTGACAGTACAGGGGGGCTGAGATGACGAAGGAGTTCCAGATCTACAGCAGGGCCCGGTGTAGGACGTGCGGTAACAATGTCATGTCCCATCCCCTGCAGATTCTCAGTCCTGTGGAACTGGCTTTGGAACTTTTGAGTGTGATGGGGATAGCTAAGGCCCAGTGTGGCCGCCCCACTCCTGACTTTTTCTAGAAGATTTCCAACTGGCTGGGAACGTCTCTTATTCTGATGGTTGTGAGGGAGTCTCTGTGGTTGCTGGCCAGCTGGGTCAGGTGTCCGTCCCCGGCCCAGTCATGACTAGGATATGTGGGAAGGAGACTGGGCCAACCTGGATGACCTGGGTGACCAGATGAGGTGGTCATTTGCCACCTGGAGGTGGTGCCTGAAGCCTTTGGAGGAGATGAGCTCCCCAACGACAGGCCTGAAGGCTGAGCCATGGAATAGTCCCAAGTGAGAGGTAGAGAGGGAGTCGTAGACTCAGGGAAGTAAGAAGAGTCTGGAAAGCAGAGTTTCACAGAAGCCCAGGGAAGAATGTTTCAAAGGAAATGCCTCATGCTGCTATTGACTAAAAAAAAAAGCACAACCTAAAGGTTGAGAATTGTGTTTTATTTGGTGGACAAACTGAGGACGTAAGCCCGATACAGCATCTCAGATATCCCTGAGACCGCTTCCAGAGAGGTAAGAGAGGAGGCAGGATATATAGTAGTTTCTGCAACAAAGACTAGGTAGTCGGAACATCAAAAGATTACTCTTAATTAAAGAAAACCACGTATCTCAAGTTAAGGAATTTAGCATTTTTCTCTGTATTGGAAGGTGCAAGAGTCTGGGCTCATAGAAATCATTCCTTCGACACACACCTCTGCTAGCTGGGGCCGGTATCCTGCTTTTCTCCATCCTGAATCCCCTCCGGGTGCCCCACTGAGGGTGGCTGCAGTGACTGAGGGCTTGGCAGTGGGCAGCCTGTTTGTCTCCATCCTGAGTTCCCTGAGGGTTCACCAGCGGGGTGACTGCAGTGGCTTGGTGGCTGCAACATCCTTTGTTTACTGATAACGCCAGGCAGCATTTTTTTCACTCACACTGCAGAACGATCGGAAGAATGAGAACCAAGAGGGGAGCAAAATTATTAGTGATTAGTAGCCTTAAAGAGAGAAGTTTCAGTGGACTTGGGCGTAGCAGGGAAGAAGCCACTGGAGGGACTTAGGAAGGTCGTTAGGGAGGCACCTGATATAAACCATTGTGAAAAGCGGGAGAACACAGGAGACGGAGTGTGGCAGAGAGCTGAGGCAAGGAACCACCTTTCCAGCTGGTGGTGGGGCCGGGGCGGATTGGAGCCCCTAAAGTGCTCAGCGGGTGGCATAGAGGAGGGAGCCCGATTTTAGGTTAGGAGACCTGGGTCTGAATGGCGGTTCCCCCATTTACCATCCGTGCAGCCTGGGCAAGTCACCCGCCCGCTGTGAGCCATCTTTTCATTTGTAAAATGTGAGTTCGAAGGTTACTGGGAGGATTCCAGATAAAGGGCCTGTGACACAGAAGATCCTGCATGAAGGGAGCTGTGGTCGTTCGTGGTTACAGCAGCAGAGGAGAGGAAGGTGCAGGGAGAAATTGGGAGGTAAAGGATGCTTTTGAGGCTTGTAGAAAAGATCCGAAAGAATGGGGAACAGAATAATAACCACTCAGTGAAAGATGAGCACGGAGGGGAGGGGCGGTGTTATTCTAATGTGAAGACAAAAGGGAGGAAAGGAGGTGAACAAAGTTTGATTTGTGGGAAGGTAGAGGGAATTCATGGCGAATGGCCTCAGTCTTCTGAGAAGATTTAAGAGGCCAACCATTTGTGTGCAGGGTCGGCGGGGGCCCGTATGTGGCACCAGAGGCTTCAAGAGGGCGGGTGTTGGGCGTAGCTGCTGCGGTTAGGCCTAAGGGGAGCCCCAGGCCTCCGGCTCTCAGCATCCCATCTCCTGTGCCAGAAAGCTACTGACACTCAGCCCCCTTCTTTGTCCTCCTAGGGCATCGCTCAAGCTGTGTTCATTGGCCACGACTGGGGTGGCATGCTGGTGTGGAATATGGCTCTTTTCTACCCCAAGAGAGTGAGGTAATTAGGCCTCGGGCATCAAGAATTTGGGTCAGACTGGACTTGAATTCCCTAGACTCCTTCCTCAGGTCTTGAATTCCATAAAACTTCTTGAAAATAATAGGTTATTATCTGGGAAGGTGACACCGTAGCCCCCCAGCTCATTGGTGTATAAGTAGGGAGGGTTTAATGAGCTAACATCTTGGGCTCAAGGCCTGTCCCAATCACCAGTAACGCAACGAATAATTCAGGGCCTGAGTGCCAGTGGGAATGCAGGAAAATGAGGGTGGACTTTGAGGGGAGGAAGTGAGGCAGCAGGGGATGTCAGAGTCATAGAACTGAGTGGCAGGAGACACTTTAGCCCTGGTCAGAGTCAGAAAATGTGGCTTTCACTTTTACCCTGAACTGGCTACGTGACAAATCACTTCACCCGTTAGGCCCTGGTATCTTCAACCACAAAGTGGTAATGGTCACTCCTACCCGACTCTTCAACCTGCAAAATACAGTTGCAAAAAAAACAGATGTCAGGTTGGAATGATATGTCATGATCGCCATCACATCACTCATAATCATTCTCAGAATGACATTTCAGGGCACAAGTGGGAGCTTTCAGATGATGGGTTTTGAACCTGGAGAGTCAGGTGGTCTTTGTGGCCACACCCCATCTGAGCTGGTAACTGCAGTTAAAGTCTGTCTGACCTCCCATTTCAGCCTCGGATCTTAGCAAATCAATTAAAACAACATCCTTAGCAGCCATCTGTGTTTCCCTAACTAATCCAGTTACTTTTTATTTGGCTGAGTTTATAGGAATGGAAACACTGGAGAAACTTTGTTCAGCTCAACCCCAGCTCAAATGGCTGGATGATCTCAAAGACCAGAAAGAATCACACATTTCCTAAAGTATTTTTAAAGTTTTTGCACGCTGTTTTGATCTCTTTAGCTTCTCTCTCTGTCCTCTCTGTCATTCAAAAGTGAGATAAGAAAGCTCTTAAGAATCAAGTTCACCAAAAGGTTACTCTGCAGGCTGTGTTAGATGCTCCTTGAAGGGAACAAAAAGAAATAGAGCAACAACATATGGTCTCCACCTTGTTGTTGTTTTATTAAACTTAATCTAGTTCTCCTGTGAGAATTTTAAAAGATTTAACATGAACCAAGTGAGGTTTTGTGCAGAGTAACATCAGATCGGAGATGCAGGCGCGCTCTGGTTTCCCGTTCCTCTTCTCCTGTGCTGTTTCCACCCTGCCTGCTGTTGATTCTGGAGTAGTTGCTCATTCTACGTCTGCTCTCATCAAAGCAGCCCTGTTGCTTCCTTTCTGGGAGGACGGGAGGGAGCTGAGACCCTGTCGCAGGGCTGTCCAGGATGGGACCCTGCATCTCTGGGTCTGGGAGCATGTTTTATTTAAGGATATTGCTAACAGCGCAAATCTCTGCCTTTCTAGCCAGACAATGAATGAAAGAAAAGAAAAAAAAAGCCCACATATAATGTGGAATATTTCTTTGAATCCTTGGTTTCGCCTTTCTACTGAAATAAGCTTTGGGAACCTATTTAAAATCAGGGTCTATTCACTTGTTTTATATCCTTTCTTTAACAATCACCTGGAGACGCTGCTGCCAGAAGGAGGCTGTGGTTCAGCTTTTTCTTCATCTTAATGCAGTTGGCAGCATCATTTATATATTATCATCTCGTTTAGTGATGATTTTTTTATGTATGGAATAAATGATATGTCAAAGCGATTCAAAAGAAAACCCCACTCTGTTCAGAATATTTAGTAAAAGCTAGAATTTCTTGACTTGTGATTTAAGTAATGCTTAAAATAGGTTCCCTGTGGTAGCATTAGGAACTTACAGGCATCAGTATAACTTATTTTATACCCTAACCTGCACTGTCTAATCGTGGCTATTGAACTTTTGAAATGTGGCCAGTTTGAATTGAGATTGCTATAAGTAGAAAATACCTTCCAGGTTCCAAAGACTTAGTATGAAAAAAAGAATGTAAAATATCTTATTAATAATTCTTAATATTGATTACATGTTGAAATTATTAATACTTTAGATATATTGGATTAAATATTAAATTAACATTTAAGTTAACATTAAATTTAAAATTAAGTTAATTAATATTAAATAATATTTAAAATTAATCTCACATGTTCCTTTTTACTGGTTTTAATTTGGCTACTGGAAAAATTTTAATTATATATATGGCTTGCATTATATATATATATATATATATTTTTTTTTTTTTTTTTTTTGCATTATATTTCTATTGGTTGGTGCTGGATAAGCCTCACCAGTCCTTCCATTGATTGTTTTATTTGCCCTAATTATACCATTGCTCCTATTTTATATATCTATTTCTTTTCTGGGAACAAGTTTCCACAGGGTAAGTGTGGGATACGGAATTCTTTGCCGACCAGCCAGGCTAAATGTAGTCCTGGCTAACTTCTATCAATTCTGCCTTTGTCTGGTCTCTCAAATTCACCTTCTTTTATTCCTTTTGCTGCCATCCTCTTCCCCTCAGGATGACTAATACAGTAGTCTGCTGGCTTCTCCCCCTCTCTGCATCCACGTGATGGATCGCTGCTTGATACATCACTTCCTGACTGCAGCTTCCATCCACTCTCACCTCTTCCCAGAAGCCCTCATGGCTTTCTTGGTTTTCTGCAGCTTCAAGTCCAGACTCAGGGCTCTTGATGTTCTGGGTCCCATGAGCCTTTCTGGCTTCATTTCCCAAGATGCCCCATTAACCAATTGGACTCTGGCCCTGTAGACGCCTTGCTCCATCAAACTCAACCCCAAGCTTTGCCTCATTCTAGAACTGGCTCAGGCGACCTCACGATGTTTCCCTTGCAGGTATTGGTTCCCCTCCCTACCTCTCCCCCACATGTAAAAGTCAAGTTCAAATGCTATCTCTTCCATAACGTCTTCCATGATGCCCAAACCTAGAAATCCTTTATCTCCTTGAATTCCTGTGGTATTTTGTAGGAATTCCTATGCCTCATTTTGCAGTCTATCTCATAATATAGTCATGGGTGTATTTGACTAGCCTTCCTTATTAGACTATAATAAGCTCTCAGAGTATTGGTTTTATATTTTCTCTCCCCTAGTATGTGGCGTGGAATTACACTCAACACAGAGGAAACAGTGAGTGAAGGAAGGAAGAAATGACTGTGTTTTTACAAACTAGAGAAAGATTGTACTGTTCACGTATTCTAATCAAGGTGGATATACTGCACGTAACGTGCGTGTATCTTTGTCGAAGGCAAGTAGGTGAGAAATACTGCAGTTTAGTGGCAACACACACACACACACACACACACACACACACACACACACACACACACACACACTGGGCTGGAGAGTCAAGAAGTATGGTTTCAGGTCCCGTTCTCCCTGCACTGCTGGTGTGAGATCTTGTGTGTAGCACTCTCCCACTCTGAGCTTGGGTTTTGACACATGAGGTCCTTTCTGGTCCTTACAGACTGTCTTCTTATGGGGTCTGTGTCTTGACACCTCTTCTTTCCACAGGGCAGTGGCCAGCTTGAATACTCCCTTCATACCAGCAAATCCCAAAGTGTCCCCAATGGAGATAATCAAAGCCAATCCTGCCTTTGATTACCAGCTCTACTTCCAGGAACCAGTAAGTTTGGGGCCCTGTGAGCAATGATCCCAGCAAGGTTTTTGTTCTTCTTTTGCCTTCCTCGTTCCTTCTTCCCGTTGATCGGACTTATCTCTGTCCCCTTGAATTTTCTGTGGCTTTAATGAGAAGTGAGTTCACCGATGGGTTCAGGTGAAGCTGGCGCCAGAGCGGGGCTGGTCCTTCCCGGCTGACGGTGCATTTCTCTGTGTGTGTATTTGGGGTGATGAGGGGAGCAGCGGGGTGGGGATGGCGCATGGGGCTCCCCTGCTTCTCTGAAATTGGGAAATGGGGGCTGAACTCTGTTTTGGAGCCGCTTCTTCTCAATTCTCTGGCTGAGAGGCTGGTGAAACCCACCTCTTATTGGTGACAGCTCCTGGCCTCCTGCCAGGGATTTGATATCTCTGCTGAGGAGTGACATCTGTGATTACAGACAGTGCCAGAACCTAAAAGCCCTGCATCAGGCCCCAAGTATCCTTTGAGAGGTGTGCGAGGTTTCTAGGTGTCACCCATGTGCCACAAGCTCAAGATGCCTTTCAAAGATGCCCACTGGGGTTTGGATGATGTGTGATGGGTGCGGCTGCCACCTTTCACTGGATTCACTGAAAGCAGCAGCATCTGGCCTGGCTGCACCCCCCATAGCTGCCCTTATCTGTGGAGGGTACCTGCTCCTCTGTTCGTGGGCCCTGGACCCCGATGCCCAGCTACGTCTGGGTAATTCCAAAGAGGATAAAAGATGTTTCCTAACACTCCAAAGAGAGAAGAATAGATCGAATTAATTGACAAAGAGCACGAGAGCATCTCACCACATCTCTCATCCAGCCCTAGCCCGTCTGCTGCTCATAGGAGGTACCATTGCCAGCGAGGGTCACAGCCATCCCAGTTTTGATTTGGCGAGTAACTCTTCTCCAAGAATGATTTTAATTAGTAAGATGGTGCCTTGGAAGAGGAACTTCTTGATTCAAGCAGTAATCTGACTCATTCAGTAAGACACCAGGCGCCTCCGGCAACGTCATGACAAGATGCTTGGGTATCACACCCTCCACTGAGGCCAGAGCCCCACTGCCACAGCCCAGAGTGTGGACAGCTAAAGAGCTTCCTTTGGCTTGAATTGAATCACAGTGTCTTGAATTAGTTTGAAGTAACCTTGATTTTGAGAGATAAAGATGATTTAGATGGTACATTAGTCAGCTAGGGCTGCCATAACCAAGTGCTCAGCCTGGGGGGCTTAAACAGCAAAATGTATTATCTCACTGTTCTAGGGGCCAGAAATCCGAGATCAAGGTGTCTACACAGTTGGTTTCTTCTAAAGCGGTTCTCCTTGCTTTGTACATGGCCCTCTTCTTGCTGTGTCTTCACCATGGCGTTTCCTCTGTATGTGTGTGTCCCTGTCCAGATTTCCTCTTCTTATCAGGACACCAGTCACATTGGATCAGGCCCACCCTAATTACCTCATTTTACTTTAATTACCTCTTTAAAGACCTTACCTCCAAATACAGTCACGTTCTGAGGTACTAGGAGTTAGGACTTCATAGGAATTTGGGGGAGACACAATTCAGCTTGGAACAGATGGGGACCATGAGGGTGAAGGGTGGGGACTGTGAGAAACTGACTTATTTGGAATGAGACCTGGGCTCATGGGACAGGAAGGAGGACGTGTCCTTGTGCAAGGCCCGGAAAGCAGCCCCAAGTTTGTAGTCGATGTCGGAATTAGTAAAGAGTTGTTGTAGGTTTAACGCTTATCGTAGCGGGGCCCCCATCTAATTCTTTCGGCTGGACGAGAAGTCAGCATCCCAGACCAAGGTGCGATGCACTGCCTGTCACCGTTTCCCAGGTGTTTGGATCACTCGGGTGCATCTCAGACTGGTGAGAAGCATCCGGTGGTGGGAGAGAAATGAAGTGCTGGTTCTAGGTTCTTGAGTAGCAGCTGCCTCAGCCTTTAGGGACTGGGAAGGAAACAGCCCCAAATAAAACTGTGAAGCAGGTGTTTGGGTCCCTGTCACCTCTTAGCTGACCCTTTCTCAATCTCTGGCTCTGCTTGGTCCCCAGCCCCCAAAACCCAACCCCCTCCCACTGCCCTCTGTGTGCCCAGAGGACACGACCCCGCCCGGCTGTGCCATCACCTCGAGTGCCCCATGCGTCAGAGTTGCTCTCACCTGTCTGCCTCCTCCCCTGGCCCAGCCCCCAGGCCCTGTGGATAGGTTATGACAGGCTCTTGACACTCTGGCTCCCACTGCTGTGGTGCCACACATGCAGCAGAGGGAGAGGGAGGGCGTGGGGTTGTGTGCCCGTTTCTTTCTCTTCCACCTCTTTTTTCCATTTTCTTTCTTATCTTTTTGAATTGGACATTCGTAAGAAGACTCCTAACTGCTGCAAAACAGAGGTGGCCCGCAATTGGGGGGAGGGCTGGAGCCTGACAAATCTGTTGAAATGTCAGAAATGTTTTGAGCAGTGTCAATTGTAAAGAACTGGTTCATCCAGCAAGTAGCTGTGCACGATCTATTGTGTGTCAGTTTCGGGGGACATCTAGAGACGAGTGACAACTTTTGAGGGCTTAAACAGCTCTTGGGGAGACAGGCACGTAACAGACACCCAGGGAATAAGGCAGCAGAAAGGACTGTAATGGAGGTCCAGCTTACTCTGGGGGCCCACAAGAAAACACAGTTAACTTTTAGCAAAGGAAGGAGCATTTGAACTGGACCCAGGGAGGTGAGTAGGATTTGGGTGGGGGGATCTGAGAGAGAAGGGGCTGCCAGCCTGAGGGGACGAGTGATTGAAGATGCTTATGAAACCCCTTAACTCAGGGATAAATGTCACGAGATGAGAAAGAGAGGGTAACAAAAGAGTCAGTGGTCCTTTAGGTGAACTTCAGAAGGTCTGGAACATCTGGAAACTGCCCCTGGAGTTTAATAGGCGCACGCATTTTTCCAGGAAGAGTCCCTAACTTTCATCAGAACCTTAGCAGTTCGATGAAGGCTAAGAGGTGCTGAACTGGATGGCCCTGGGCTTTCAGGTGAGGTGCAGAGTCGGGGAGGGGGCGGGCAACAGCATCAGTGTCACCTGGGAGTCTGCTAGAAATGCAAACTCACCAGCCCCCTTTGTGATCTGCCCAATGAGAATATGCGTTTTTAACCAGGTCCCCCAGGTGACCCCCGTGCGCATAACCTCCCAGCTCTGACAGCTGTCTTCTGTGATTCTCAGTCAATTTCTGTGACCGTCTAGTCCGATGAACCTCAAATGTCAGTGTGCTTCAGAATCACCTGGAAGGCTAATTATGACATAGATCCCTGGACACCCCCTCCAGAGTTCAGATTCAGTAGGTTTTTGATGGGGCCAAAGGATTCACATTTCTTTGGTGAGGTCCTGGAGCCACACCTTGAGAACAACGACCATAGCCCCGAGGAGGGGGGTAATCCAGCCACTTCCCAGGTAGTGATGGGCGAGCAGCCGTCCTTCTCAGTGAATTAGAGACCTCTGGGCAGCTGGCTCCACTCAAGAGTGGCTGGAGGGGATCGCGCAGGGCATTGACTATCTGGCTAAGGTTCCCTTTTAACAGTGATTCTCCGATTTTCTGATCCCAGGCCCCCTCTGCACTCTTACAAATTACTAGGGACCTCAAAGAGCTTTAGTTCACGTGGGTTATATCTACTGGTATTTACCATACGAGATATTGAAATTTAAAACTATCGATTCGTTAAAAAAGGATAATGTGCCCATGTTGATAAAAATAACATCTTTTATTTTTTTTTTAATCTTTATTTTCCTTAAAAATTTAGTGAGAAGTATAGCATTGTTTTATATTTTTCGAACCTCTTTTATGTCTGGCTTAATAGAGACAGATGGATTCTCCTACCTGCTTCTGCGTTCAGTCTGTTGGGATGTCACATGTTACTGGAGCCTCTGGAAAACTCCACCGTACGCTTATGAGAATAAAGAGGATATATAACATGTTAGTGTTGTTACAAAAGTTTTCTGTCATGGATTCCCTGAAAGGGCCTCAGGGCCGCCCAAAGGTCTCCAGACTATGTACTTTGAGAATTACTGCTTTTTATTTCTTTTAGGCTGTATTAGTTATAGGAGATAGAAAAAGGGAAGTAGTGGTTTCACTATGTATTACCTTTGATCAAACTACATTTAGGGTATGTATCAACAGAATTCAGCTCATTAAAAATTATTTTTCTTTATTATTTTTTAAGTTACGGTAAAATACACATAACACAAAACATACCATCTTAACCATTTTTAAGTGTACAGTTCAGTGGCATTAAGTACATTCACATTGCTGTACAGCCATCACCCCATCCATCTCTAGAACTCTTTTCATCCTGCAGAGCTGAAACTCTATTCATTAAACACTAACGCCCCATCCTCCCCTCCCTCAGCCCCTGGCACCCACCCACCTACTTTCTGTCTCTATGAATCTGACTACTGCAGGTACCTCATATAAGTGGAATCATATAGTATTTTTTTCTTTTGTGTCTAGCTTATTTCAGTCAGCAGGACGTCCTCAGATTCATCCATGTTGGAGCCTGTATCAATTTCCTTTTTTTTTTTTTTTTTAAGGCTGAATAATATCCCATTGTGTGAGTTTTTAGTTCATCCATTCTCCCCTTGATGGACACTTGGGTTGCAACTACTGCTTTTTGAGTGCCTGTTGGGCCAGGTGGTTCTGTTTGCAACAGTATGTGGCGCTCTTTCCCATCTTTTCAGCTGAGCGAGCCGAGGCTCTGGGAGCCTCACTCACTCGCCTGAGATCAGGTACGTGACTGGGTCGGGATGTTGACCTCGCCTTGTTTGACTTCAAAGCCCACACACCTCCTCTTAAGCCACACTTTGGAGGGAGTTTGGACTTTCTTTGTGTGCTCTGTGCATCGAAGCAGAGAGGGGAGGAGCAAACCAGGATAAGCTCAAGGTCTTGATGGAAGGAGGGACCTCAGGGGAAAGACGCTTACTTAATTGCAGCCCTAGTAGAGCAAGGATTTTCATTTCAAAGGTTGTTACAGTCTTTGTGGAAAAATCGGTACCTTTATTGGTCTGTGGTAGCTGTTGGCGGATGGTTTTGTTCTTAGAACAAAGCCTCTTGGCAGGGAAATGTTCGATATTCAAATTAGTCATCTGGCCACTAAGGCTCCCAGGAAGCAGTTGGGGGAATCCAGCAACTGGGGCTGGTCCGGATGGGCACCAAGCTGGGTCTTAAGGAGAAACCATGGTGGGAGGGGGGGCCGTCCCGCCAGCCTGTCTGCTCCCTCTTGGTGAGGAAACGGACTGGCCAAGTCCCTTCCTATCTATGGCCCTCAGTTTCCTCATCAGAAAAAGGATGGTCTAGTGGGATGGTTTTCACATGGATGATAGCTTTAAACGTAAGCTGAATTCAAGCCAAGGAATAAATCATAGCATAGAGCAACTCTTTGATCAGGGGTAGGCCCTGGGAGCCCCTCCTTCCCGTCCCTCCTCCCACCCCACCCCGTCTTCCCCACCGCTCTCCAGCCTGGAGGCCGTGTCCAGGAACACTCAGGGGTCCAGACGCCCGCCCCCAGCCCTTCCACCTGTTGCTCAAGTTTGCTGAGCACCTCAAGGTGCGGCTTAGACAAACTCCAGGTTAAGATCCAGCTCCTTGAGCTCTTTGAACTCTTGACCAACGTTTACTCTCCTGTCCTGTGAATTTGCCGAGTCTGGTGGAAACTCAGATCAAAAGCTGTGTTTTTCTTCTCAGAGAAGGGATCATGGCCTTTGCATTTGTGTAGTAAGAAAGGGAAGAGGAGGCAGCTCTGGGCAGCAAAGACAAATAGAATCAGCTGGATAATTTCAGCACCACCTGCTCCATTTTTTGCCGTTCGCGGGCCTCTCACTGTTGTGGCCTCCCCTGTTGCGGAGCACAGGCTCCGGATGCGCAGGCTCAGTGGCCATGGCTCAGGTGGGATCTTCCCGGACCGGGGCACGAACCCGCGTCCCCTGCATCGGCAGGCGTACTCTCAACCACTGCACCACCAGGGAAGCTCCAAGGTTGGTTTCTTATATTTCAAATCCTTCATGAGCTCTGTGTTGACTCTTAGGAAGTCTTTCTCCTTAAACAGCCCCAGAGTCTTCTGAGACAAAGCTCCAGGATTCATGGAATTCCAAAGGCTTTGTTCTAGGAGTTTTTCCTTAGAACCTAGAGCTGCCTGCCCAGGTGATAGCTTTGGGGTAATAGTAGAGCAGACTCGTTCATTTTTTTTTTAACTTTTTATTTTATATTGGCGTATAGCCAATTAACAATGTTGTGATAGCTTCAGGTGCACAGCAAAGCGACTCAGCCATACAGATACGTGTATCTGTTCTCCCCCAGACTCCCCTCCCATCCAGGCTGCCACATAACATTGAGCAGAGTTCTGTAGGCTTACTGCTCCCCTCCACCTCAAGCTGGAGGAGAATT
Source organism: Monodon monoceros (assembly GCF_005190385.1). Lineage (NCBI taxonomy): Eukaryota > Metazoa > Chordata > Mammalia > Artiodactyla > Monodontidae > Monodon > Monodon monoceros. The sequence continues at coordinate 10,836,671 of NW_021703782.1, read as the reverse complement.
ACCCCTGCGACAAAAAACTTAATCCATCGATCTAAGACAGAAATGGAAAATTTTGTTCAAGCCGAATTGAGGGCTATATAACCCGGGGACAGCCTCTCAGAAGGTTCTGAGAGCTGTTCTGCCTGTTCGAGGTCAAAACGCAGTTACGTGTTTTGCGACAGAGGGCTGTGTATTAAATGATGTATTATTGACAGTTTACACAATCTAGCAAGTAGTGGGTCATGGCTCATCGTGGCCCCTTACGACATCAGGAAGGAATGTTATCTTTTAAGGAGTTGTCTTGTTGATGGTGGGAGAATATTGCTCTTTATGGTTGAGCAGGTATTTCTACTGATGGGGGAGGTTTGGTCGATGCATAATGCAGGTACGCAATGCGCAGGAGGCCAAAGGGCAGAGAAGATTTTTTTTATGTTTAAATTTTTCTTGTCCTGCCATAAAATATGGATTTTATTTCACACCCTCTTTGATGAATGTGAGCTTGCAATGGAGGGCAAGAAAATAAAAGCCACAATCCACGTGATCATTTAGAAGTCACCCCCACCAAAGTCTTTTTCTCACATTCTTTCCTTTTTTCCCCTCTCTTCTTCCCAACCTTCTAGGCTGTGTTGGGTACCTGCTATTACCGTGCTATCACAGTGGGAATAAAAATATGAGTAAGATACAGTGTGTGTCCCTAAGAAATTCACAGGCTTGTGAGGGGACCGGATCCAAAAATAGACAGTTCTCATGCAACTAGATAACTTTAACGATGGAGATAATAATAATAACAATAATCACCATTTATTGGCCTCCCTCCTATGTATCTACCAGGCATGGTCAGAAACAGGCATTATCTCCTATCATCCTTACAAAACTCCTATTTTATAGATGAGGAAACTGAGGCTCTGGAAGATTAAGTTAATAAGTTAATTAGTAGTAATTAATAAGTAGTTAATAAGTTAATAAGTAGTTAATAAGTAGTAGTGGTGGGGCTTGGAGACTTGTTTGTTGGATTCCAAAGTTCATCCTTTAATTCCTATGATCAGGAGCACAAAGGGAGGAGCCCTATCCAGCTGGACTGGTGGGAGTCTTGTCATTGGTCTGTGGGACTTAAAAATAGGGTATCACCTTTTATGAATTACAGAGCGACCGATGGTATCGGCAGGGCACACAACCAGAGTACAAATGCTCTTATCTTCTCCCCTTTCTGGCCCTCACCTTTGTCCTCTTCATCCCTGTTGATCTGACATGCTTTCACGTGGGTAGAGAGACTTATTTACCTTTGGGCTCTCTTTGATTTTTTCTTGACCCTTTTGACATTCATTTGCTCTTTTAAGTACTATTTGAGCTCTGCAGCCAGTCTAGACCTCTGGACTCGTGGAGATTCCTCCACACACTGAGACACATCACAAGCTCATGAACAGCAGCTAGGGACTGCTCTCAATAAATAAGAATGATGACCCGTGGCAACATGCAGGGCGTTTATTGAGCGCGTAAAATATACTGCCTTCCATGGCTATTTCTCGCCTCGACATTCATCACGTAACTGAAGGCCACGATTGATTCTCCGTCATAATGGAATCTTACACATGTGAGGGGATTGTAATTAACATGCCAACATTGTTTTCTTCAGAAAATCTCGAACTGCAGATCCAGCACTGCTTGATGATAAATGTTTCCTTGCCTGCAGAGCTGCTGTCTCGTAGATCCAGAGCTCTCATGACGTGCCATATGCAGAACAAATGAGTGCAGGACCTCTTAAAGTGTGCAGGGTCTGAGGGCCGCTGGCCACCAGAACACTTTGCTGACCTGGCTTACAGGACCCTTCTCTGCGGGAACATTCCTCGGAGGAAAGGAACAAACATACATTCAGCCTCTGCTCCATCCAGGACCAGTCACAGATGCCCTGGGGAAGAAGATGAGTAGGAGCTTGCCTGCTCTCAGGGTGGACCATGGAGAGGACATGAAAGGCTCTGTGAGATCCAGGAAGAGCTGAGCTGTTTTACTGTGATGGGGGAGGGTAGGGCTTCATGGAGAAGGCAGTGTTTGGCACAGGTGTTGAAGGCTTCTTGAAGGCCAAGCTGAGGGAAGTAGGTGCTCTTGGTGGAAGTTACAATACGTTAAACCACAGAGCTGAGAAAGTAGGGCGCCCTTCAGAAAACATCCTGCAACTCAGTTTAGCTGGTTCAGGTGAGCAGTTGGAAAGGAGGAGAAGAAAGTAGGCCAGCACTGTGCTCTAGATTGAGTGTTTGTGAGTCCCCCAAATTCGTGTGTTGAAATCCTAACCCTGATGTGATGGTATTAGGAGGTGGGCCCTCGAGGAGATGATTAGTTCTTGAGGGTGGAGCCCTCATGAATGGGATTAGTGCCCTTTAGAAGAAACTCCAGAGAGCTCTCTTGTGCTTTCCTCCATGTGAGGACACAGTGAGAAGATGACCATCTATGAACCAAGAAACAAACTGTCGCTAGATACTGAATCTGCTGATGCCTTGATCTTGGACTGCCCAGCCTACAGAACTGTGAGAAATAAATGTCTGAGTTTATAAGCCACCCGATCTATGGTATTGTGTTATAGCAGCCAGAATGGACCACCATACACTGCCATACTCTTATTATTATAGGCTCCCCAGCCTATAATAATAAAGTGATTATTATAAGTAATACATTCCCACTGTAGGGATTTAGATAAACAGAAAAGAAAGCAGCAGCCATAAACCCACCTCCCCGGTGTGGGGCGGGGTGGACGGGACCACTGTGAGCATCTCATATTTTATTCAAACCTTTTAAAAAAAACAAAACATGTTTCAATATGAAAATTCAAATTCATGCACTTCTAATGAAACTTGGGCTGGATGGGACAGAGGTTGGGAGCTTCTGGCTTTGGGTCAGATCAGTTTCCAAGGTCTCTGCTGAGTCCTTCATTTTGCTTTCTTGGTTGTTCTAGGGAGTGGCGGAGGTTGAACTGGAGCAGAACCTGAATCGGACTTTCAGAAGCTTCTTCAGAGCAAGTGATGAGGTGAGGGGTGTGGGAGGCAGGGTCGGGGGTAAGCAGGAAGGGGGAGCTGCAGGGGTGCAGATCCCCAGATGGCTTCCCTGGGAGGATGGGGGGATAGGGGATGTCAGGGTGTGGGAATAAGCAACTTGCCTTCTTTTCTTTGACTTCTGTAGTTAGGGCAGTTAGGGTCCTCACTCCACTGGTCCCTTCATTAATGAGGAAAGGTCCTGTCCTCTCTGTCACACACCAGTAGGGCTACGAAACCCAGATCAAAGAAGGATTATAATGGTGACAGTTTAGAAATTCTGCTGTTATTACCATTTTCATACGGATAATTGCTTATCAAAGTGCAGAATTAATTGATGCTTCTAACCCTTTTCTTGAACAACCACAGGAGCCTAGAATGCTTTAACATGGTAACCCCACCCTCCTGTCTTACGTGTTAGGAGTCACTGTTGCTGTTGCTGTATCTGGTCAGTGCCTACTTAGCTGGCCTGATTTTTGCCAGTTTCTTTGCTGACCACTTCTGGCACCTCACTCTTTTATACTAAGTGCAAATTTCTTTCTTACTGAAGTACCTTCTTTTGCAGTTTTCTCAGTAAGAGTCTGTTAGCAGTAAACTCATAATTTTTTGGCCTGAAAATATCTTTATTTTGCTTTCAATCCCAAAGAACAGTTTATCTGAGTATAGCATTCTAGGTTGACAATTATTTTCTTCTAGAAGCTTCTGTCATTGCTTGTAAGAAATTGGTCTCAGGTCTACCTTCTGGTGTATTATTTGTCTTTTAGTCATGTCTCATCTGGAGTTCAGCCCATCTTTAATTTTGAAAGTTGCATTTGGTTCTTTTTCAAAGCCTTCTGATCTCTTTCAATAGAGTCTTGTTCTATTCTTGTTGTTCAGTTCCTTCTTTGGTCTTTAATCATTTGAAGCATACTCATTTTTCATTCTCTCTCTGTGCAAGTTCTATTATTTGGTCTTCCTGGAGAGTCTTGTTTTACTGTTTGCTGTGTTTGCTGTCTCCTGCAATGGGGCTTTAGTGTATATGTGCAGGGGGTGGGGCAGGGTAGGGAGAGAGCTCTGTAATTTGGGTTTGTGAGCTCATCTTTAACAGAGCTTACTCTGCTCCAGCCTGCTCCAGCTGAGATGGAGGAAATGGCCCTCCTGGGTGGTTTAGCTTTTGCTTCTCCTGCCAGGCCTTCTGGTGGCATTACCAGCCCAAGCTCACTTTTGCTGTTGTTGTTTACTTCACTTAGGGGGGGTTTCCAGATCTCGTAGTGTGGATTCAAACAGAAACACGTGTGAAGGCAGGCTTGTGGCCATGAATCCCTAGGGGAGCTTTTTTTTGGTTTCCTCTTAGTACCAAACTGAATGGACCAACTCCTTTGACATCCCTCTGTCATGGTGGGTGGGTTCTTTCTAGTCCACCCTTTAACTGAGGACCCCAGATTGAGTGGATTCACCGTGGAGGGGTGGGGAGGATCTCACTTTTACCTTCGCATCTGACCTGAGGTCTCATCACCTGTTCCCACTGGTTGATACACCCAAGTCCTTACATTCCCAAGACCCGCCAGCACCCAGGAGCAGTCCTGGCCTTGGAGCTTGGTTGTGAGCTGCCTCTGCTCTGACCACTCAGGACCCGCCTAGCTCTCTTGGGCATTTAGCATGTGTGTATAGGCTGCTGGCACTTGTAGGGTTTTTAGATGCCCCGTTCCTACATGTTTCCTTTGCTTGACCCATGACATCCCTTCTAACTTTTCTCCCTCCAGACTTTTCTCACCACGAACAGAGTCTGTGAAATGGGTAAGAGACATTCTCAGGAGGGAATGGAGACAGGAGGGCCATGACGGGAACCAGCCGAACGTTAAATGAGTGTTTCTCCATCTGCCAGCTGTGGGCAGAAGCAGCCACCTGCCAGCCCTGAACTAGTTAAGCCCTGACTTGCTTAACGTAGATCCCCGCCGGGGAATCGCACTCACCCTAACCCTGGGCTGACCACACAGCCTTGGCTTCCTCTCCCCCATGAAGTTTTGGATTCAAGATCTTAAACAGTCAGAGCCTGGAGGACTCTCAGAGCTCTTCAGGGCAGATCCACCCTCTACTGATTGGGACAGAGACCCAGGAGAGGAACTGACCTCTGCAGGGTCACCTGGTGCAGGCAGAGTGGAAATCAGGCCAGACCCCCAGCCAGGTCTCCTCTGTCTTAGTGCCCTGGCCTCCCCTCCATCAGGCTCAGTTCCATCCCATGAAGACAGCCCCTGTTCTCCCTCCCAGTTTGGATATAAGTGAGGAGCCAGAGCCAGGAGCAGACTGGCGCTCATCCCCTTGACTCCTGGATCCGGCACTGTTCCCACGGAACCTTGCTTGACCCCAAGCCTGTGACTTTGCCATCATTCCCTTGTGTTTTTATTAATACTGATGATCGCTGTCACTTGTTGGAGCACCTATGTGTGCATCATACACTGGGTTAGCCCCCTTTAGTAATATCGTTTATATTTCTCGTGACATCCGTAAGAACTCTCACTATTATCTCTATTCTACAGATGAGGAAAATGGGTCTCAGAATTTGTCCAGAGTGGCCAGGCTGGGGTTAAACTCCTCCAAGCCTAAAGACCACACTCTTCTCACTGGTCAGGAACACCTCTCCCTTCCCTCCTTCCACCTCTTTACTTATTCACGTAGTCAATCGTTCAGTCCTTCATTCCTCAAAAGTTTTGAGCACACAGTTGGTGTGAGGCAGGGGCAGGTATCCACAAGCACGAGTCAGAGTCATTGCCCTCCGGGAGCCCAAGTCTCTTGGGGAGACAGAGAGCAGTAATAAAAGAAGCAGAGGTGGTGAAGGGTCTCAGGTGTTGGAACTTGGACACCTGACCCAGAGGGTGGGAGAGGAAACAAGTGGCTTTTTGTAGGAGGACTCTTTGTGAGTACGCCAGGGGAGCCCAGCCTCAGCAAGATGGTCACCGAGGAGGACATCCAGTTCTACGTTCAGCAGTTCAAGAAGTCTGGTTTCAGGTAAAGAGAACAGCACCCCAGGAGAACACAGGAGAGAGAAGGTGGGCAGACAGGGGCTCTTCTGCTCTCGCAGTGCAGGGTGAGGCCCAGTGCCAGCTCAGTCCCAGTGAAAGCCTGGCCAGCCTCTGCTTGAATGCCTCCAGTGCCGGGAGGCTCACTATCTGACGATGCTCAGCCTGCTCTAGTTTGGAGAGTTCAGCTTGTTCTCCCTTATGCTTAGGGGCCCCTTCAGAGCAGATGTTTTTAACTTTTTTTCAGTGGTGACCTCTGTGAGGATCAGATGACAGCTCTGAGTTCTTACTTCAGAAAAACACAAAACCCCACGTAACCTCAAAAACTGCATACATATTCGGTGGGGGGCGGTGGTTATAGGCTCAGCTTTACTGAGCTCTAACTCACATACCATAGAATTCACCCTCTGAGAGTGTACAGTTCAATGGTTTTTAGTCATTTCATGGAGCTGTGCCGTCACGACACATTTTATGGATCGCCACGATCCATTTTAAAGTGTTTTCATCTCCCAGAAAGCAGCTCTGTTCCCTTTCGCGGTCACCCCCACTTCCCCTGGGCCCCCAGGTCTGATCACTCACCCATCTGCTCTCCGTCCCCCTGGAGCTGCCTATTCCAGATGTTTCATGCAAACGGAGTCGTACGCTGTGTGGTCCTTCGTGTGTGGCTCCTTTCACTCTGGTCCGCCCGTGTTGTAGTCTCTGCCAGACTTCGTTCCTTTTTCTCAGGTCTGTTTCTATGCTGCGGTTCAGGGCCCTGCCCTGAAATCACTGAGAATCCCTCTTCACAGCCCCTTTTCTGCGTGTCCCTTCACGTATTTGGGTATTGCAAGTCTTCGAAGCTCGTGAGTCCTTTAGGGGCGCTGCAGGTCACCACGTTTCCATCTTCCTCCTCTCTCCTCACGCCCCCATCCCTCACTCAGACCCAGGGGCGCAGAAGGAGCCCAACAGCAGGACCGCCTTCGTCAGCCCAGCCCACAAGTTCACAGTGTGGCGACCTTGGCGGTGAACACCCGTGGTGGCCTTTAGACCCCAGTGTTTCCAGTATCACAATTTCAACCTTTCCCTAAGCATCTCCTTTCTTCCCCCCTCCCCACCCGAAGTGGGGGACAATTTAAGAGTCTCAGACTGGGGGACAGAGGTTCTCTGGAAGGGAACGTATAGGCAATCTGATCTGACCCCTCCTTGCACAGGAGGGAAAATTAGAAGTCCCCAAAGGGCACGTGACTTGTCCAAGGCCTTTCCGGGCCCTCCCTTTCACCAGAAGCCTCAAGGGCCGGACAGCACCAACCCATTCCACACTTGAGGATTGGGACAGTGCTCCAGGTACAGCCCTGGAGCCACCCTACCTGTCCGGAGGAGACACCTCGGCATCACTTCCCGATGTCACACTAGGAGGAAGCACCTCCCGGTGGCCCTTTTCTGTGGGCTCCCTGGGACAGGGGAGTGGCCCTGGTTGGTGAGGGCACTAAACCAAGCTCCCCCACCCCCGTCTTCCGAGACAGTCCCGGGAGAAAAATGGAGAGTCCTGTAGGGCTGATTTCTGTGTGTCCCCGGATGCCCACTTCAGAGAACATCAGCCCTCAGCCCAGCGCTGTGCCTGCACCAGGCCGTGCTCGATAAAGCCCGGCAGGCGCGCAGGGCACCGGGGTGTGAATCCTGGGATCTGTTCTCTTCGCCCTGCAAGAGCCTTTGCTCTTCCTGGGAAGACTGGCTCTATGCTGAGTGGGTTGCTGTGGTGGGGTCTGTAGCACAAGCATCTACTAAAAGCTTTCCTCTTTTTATTCCTTCGTCCGCCCCTCCCAGGGGGCCTCTAAACTGGTACCGAAACATGGAAAGGAACTGGCAGTGGGGCCGCAAAGGCTTGGGAAGGAAGGTGAGTTCAGCGCTGTTCTCCTCCCCAACGAGTCACCCTTCGGGCATCCATGGACCCAACGGATAGGCCGCTGGGTCAGCGCCAGGGGTGGACAGACCGGCCGGCTGCTTTTGGAGGTGCCTGCACTGCAGGGTTTCCTCTTAGGACCTCTTTTGCTGCTGCTTCTCCTGGAACGGCAGAGGGTGGGGAGACGGTGGGGACAGGGGTCTGCCAGGTGACTGCAGCAGCGGTCTGGACCACCTAGGTCTCCCGGCGGTGCCCTGGCTCAGGGCGCAGGTGGTCCAGTTAACTCCCAGAGGTAACAAGGATGAAGCTCCTGGCTCACAGAGGAACGTTACGTGCCGTCAGAGAGACGGGGCTGTAACCTCTGGCTCCTGCACCTCGACCGAGTCAGTCCGAGCCTCAGTTTCCTTGTTTGTCAAGCAGAAGACAGGTTTCCAACCCCTGGGTCTGCAAAGGGAGTCATGGGGTCCCTGGTTTACATTCAGAACATTAAAAACCTAAGGGAAATTGCATTTTCACATTCCTCAGCTCACTCGGTAGCCCTGGCCATCTTCTTGGTTCAGTCAAAAATGAACGGCCCTCTATATGCCAGGAATGGTGCAGATGACACAGGCGAGGTCCTGACCTCACAGGGTTAGGTCTTGAGGCAGTAGAGCATAAAAACAGTGGTTCAGAGCAGGCTGGGCAGAGAGTCGGCCTGGGATGTGGGACCTGTGCCCTGTGTGACCTTGGGCAAGGCACTTAACCACTCTGTTCTCCGTGGCCGCTAATATGGAAGTGACAAGAATGGTGCCTACCTCAGGCAGGAGCTGTGTAAGGATAAAGTGGGTTGACGCACATCAAATGCTGAGTTAGGACAGTGCCTAGTACGTAGTAGTGGTTTAATTAATGCTCTTTAGCCTATCATCACTCTAATCTGTGATGGACAAAAATGACAAAACTGCAGTTTGACTGGCAGAGACTCTCTCAAAGCATGAGGGACGAGGATGAGGTCTTCGGGGAGGTGAACCCCGATGGCAGTAGGTTTGGGGACCCCCTCTTCTGCAGTTTCCTTCCAGATCTTCCTCCTCTCCCACCTCCTCCCATTGCCTCTGCCACCGCTTTACGTTTTCACCGGGAACATTCTAGAGTGTCCATCCCACCCCCACAGCAGCCTCAGGATTCATTTCAGCCACAAAACCACCACTGGGTCTTCACCCCTTGGTGAACGGGGCGCAGTGAGAAGCGCACAGTTCTGTGTTGTAGGTAAAAAACGGTGCGCATTCCTTACCCAGGGACAGTGAACGCCATTTGGAAATTGTCATGGTAGCTTGAGAACACAGAGTAAAAGGAGGTTCTCTCGACCTTGGGTGCCCCATGCATCAGTAGACAAAAAGTGAAGTCCCTTTGCTGCCTGTAATGTCACACTGGCCCCAGCGTGGCTGGCCGAGTCACACTCTGGCTGCCCTGGTGAAGCGTCCGTTCAATTCATAGAAAAGGAATATTGATGTCCATCTAAGGGCATCTTTCCTCCTTCCCAGTGCCATCTGTTTGGTGTCAGGAATATCAGCCACACAGAGTGGACCACACGTGTGTTCTTACTTATACACACACACACACACACACACACACACACACACACACACAACCTGTGTGGTCAATACGTGGCTGAATCCATCCGTAAGAGAAAAACCCATTTTTTTTCCTCCTGTGTGTCTCCTTTACTTTCACACAAATCGCTTTCTTTCTGACACTTCTTATCACCAAATGTGTGGAGGTTTTTCCACACACCACCAAGCAGTTCTCTGCAACACCAGCTGGGTGGCCTGCAATTTAACTCAGCTCTGGCACCATCTACCTGGAGACGGCGTCAGAGCCCACAGGATAAGGGCTCAGTCCCACAAGACTGCTCCCCACTTCAGACGCCAGCCCCAAGTCCAGGTTGTTACCTGTGCTTCCAACTGATTGGCTATAAATTGGAGGCTCCCAGGACCTCCTCCTTGGGTCTATTAATTTTCTAGAGTGGCTCACAGAACTCTGGGAAACACTCACTTAACGTTTACTAGTTTATTAAAGGATTTGATAAAGGACACAGATGAACCGCCAGACGAAGGAATCCACAGGGTGAGGTCTGGGAGGGTCCCAAGCCCAGGAGCCTCTGACCTTGTGGAGCTGAGGTGTGTTATCCTTTTGGTGTGGATTTCACCAACCTAGAAGCTCTCCGAACTCCTTGCTACTGGGATTATGTGGATGTTTATGGAGACTTCCTCACGTAGATGCGATCAATTATTAACTCCATTTCATCCCTTTTGCCTTCCAGACATGGGGGAGAAGGAGGGAGCTGAAAATCCCAAGTGTCTAATCATGGCTTTGTCTTCCTGGTGACCAGCCCCCACCCAGGAGCCCAGCCAGAGTCACCTCATTGGAACAGAAGTGCTCTCATCACTTAGGAATTTACAAGGGTTTCAGGGGCTCTATGCCGGGAACCAGGGGCAGAGAGCAAGATACACATTTTCTAATCTCGTACACCATCCTTTCAGATCTTTAGTAATACTGGTGCCTCCTTCACGCAAAGCACGTGGCGGAAACAAAGGCAGACCAAAGTGGTGCTGAGGGGTCTTCTGTGGGGGAGTTAATAGTGGAGGAGGCCCCGCGGTGTGAAAATAACATCTCGTCGCCCGGGTGAGGGAGGGCCTGAGCGTGGAGGCTGCTTCTCCTTCCCGTTATCCCTCCCCAGATCCTGGTGCCGGCCCTGATGGTCACCGCGGAGAAGGACTTCGTGCTCGTTCCTGAGATGTCCAAGCATATGGAGGACTGGGTAAGGCAATGGTCCTGCTCGGGGCCATCGGGGCTTCTTGGAGGAGGGCGCAGGCATCCCAGAGGATGAAGAGTGGGATGTTCGGGGGAACTGCTCGCTTGATGAGGGCTTCCTCAGCAGCATCACTGTCGCCTTTTGGGAGCAGCGATTAAGACTGCTCCTCGGGGGCTTCTCTGGTGGCGCAGTGGTTGAGAGTCTGCCTGCCGATGCAGGGGACGTGGGTTCGTGCCCCGGTCCGGGAAGATCCCACATGCCGCGGAGCGGCTGGGCCCGTGAGCCATGGCCGCTGAGCCTGAACGTCCAGAGCCTGTGCTCCGCAACGAGAGAGGCCACAGCAGTGAGACGTCTGCGTATCGCAAAAAAAAGAAAAAAAAAAGACTGCTCCTTCCTGGACTTCCCTGGTAGTCCAGTGGTTAAGACTCCACACTTCAGGGAACTAAGATCCCACATGCCACGCGGTGTGGCCAAAAGAAAACAAAAAAAGACTGCTGCTTCCTTTCCCCTTCACTGATGCAATCTCTCATCACTCACTCATTCTTTCATTTCATGGGCTTTTCCTGTGCACCTAGATGAGTTGGGACAGTGCTAGATACCAGGGCGGTAAAGATGAATGAGGTGCAGACCCCACCCCACAGGAGGTCATGTCCAGCAGTGTACCCCATATGCAGGAGGCTTGTGTGGACAAGGGCCCAGCTGGGAGCGAGGGCTTCACAGAGGTGCTGACCACTGCCTCTGGCCTTGAGGAACTCCTAAGCCTCGCCCGGCAGAGAGAGAACGGGAGAGGAGACAGGGTGTTGAGAGGTGAGGATGGATGAGAGAGGTCAGAGGGTGCGGCTGGGATGTTATCCTGAGCCCACTGGGCCAGGCTGAGCTGTGTGGACCTATGGGTGATGGGACCGTTGAAGTGGAGAGATGGGTATCAAGCCTGTGTTTTGGAAGCACACACTGCTGAAAGCGTGGAGCTTGGTAGGGATTGGGAGACCTGCAGGTGGGGGTCCCCGTGACTGCTCGTGTATCCTGGCTGGATGCTGAGAGCGTTCGCCTGCACTTGGCAGTGTCTTTGTTAGCATCATCCAGTGCGGTGGAGAGAGCGTGATTCAAGGCATGTTGCCAAGGACGCCCTTTGTGGGTGGTGGAGCCAGTCCAGGGAGGGCTGTGACCCACTTTGGGGATTCAGGCGCCAAAAGGGAGACTGAACAGCCCTGCGTGCAGACCACCAGGGAGGAGGGAGGCGACATGGGAAGGGGACGCAATCACGGCTACAGGGCAAGAGCCAAGCTCGACCCGGCATTTTCCAGGCAGTGAACGGGCCAAGTCCTAATGGTTCTGGAGGGAGACAGTCTGTTGTGATGAGTATGGGTCAGCCTGAATTTGAATCTTAGCTCAGCCACTCTCTGTGTGGCCTTGGGCCAGTTACCTAACCTCTCTGAGCCTTCATATTACCCAGAGGATCATGGTCAAAGATAAATAAGGCAGGGCTTCCCTGGTGGCTCAGTGGTTAAGAATCCACCTGCCAATGCAGGGGACATGGGTTCGAGCCCTGGTCCAGGAAGACTCCACATGCTGCAGAGCAACTAAGCCTGTGCGCCACAACTACTGAGCCTGCGCTCTAGAGCCCGCGTGCCAGAACGACTGAAGCCCACGTGCCTAGAGCCCATGCTCCGCAACAAGAGAAGCCACCACAATGAGAAGCCCGCGCACCGCAACGAAGAGTAGTCCCTGCTCGCCACAACTAGAGAAAGCCCGCACACAGCAACGAAGACCCAATGCAGCCTAAAATAAATAAATGTATATAATAAAAAGATAAATAAGGCAGTGCATGTGGAGCACCTAGCACATAGTAGGAGCTTGATCAGTGGTCATTCCCTTTCTAAATCACGTGGGGTTTTCAGGGGGGCGGCCCACCGGGAGCAGAGAACTTGCCTTCTGCCATTTACTTTTCCGGGTGGGGTTTTCTTCCAGATCCCCCACCTGAAAAGGGGTCACATTAAGGACTGTGGACACTGGACACAGATGGAGAAGTAAGGAGATGGCGGTCCCTGGGTGGGGGGCGTCAGGGCTCCCTGTTCGCCTCCAATAAGCCGCTTGCTTTACCACCTCTGCCTTCGCCTGAGTGAGGGAGTGCGTCCAGACAGATGCGAATTGCCTTCTGTTCCCGTTCCAGGCCCACAGAGTTGAATCAGATCCTCATTGAGTGGCTGGAGACCGACGCCAGCGACCCACCGGGGGTCTCGAAGCTTTAGGGTGTGACGTGTGTCAGCCGCCAGCAGGCAGTCCAACCGCTTCATCTGCTGGGGGCGCTTCTCTGGTACCCGGATGGGGCCTTACCCGCATCTCTCAAAACCAGCAGCATTGTTCTCAAGGGCTTTGCAGCAAAGAGTGATTTTCTCTAAATGAAATGAGTCAGATTTGACATAATTTGAGATATAGGAGAAATCACGTGTGATTAATCCTCTGGGTATAAACGTATCACTTTATGTCTAAGGATGGTTAGTGCTCTGTGGGGGACAGAACGGGATGGCCAGGGGGTGATTTCTCTTTGATTATCAAGTCAGCGTTTTGATGATGCAAAATCAGCAATTGAGAAGCTTTTCAGCAGAGATGGGAACGCCTTTATTCAATAAAATGAAGACAACTGGCTTAGTGCCGTTTGAGTTCTTGGGAGAAAAGCAGAGTGATTGTTCTAAGAAAGTATCGCGTTTGGGTGAACACTGTTTCCTCTGCTCTGACTCTCTACGAGTCTCTGCAGGATCTGGAGCAGTGCTGTCTGGTAGAACTTTCTTTTTTTATTAATTTATTTTATTGAAGTATAGTTGATTTACAATGTTGTGTTAATTTCTGCTGTAGAGCAAAGTGATTCAGGTACATATGTGTATCCATTCTTTTTCATATTCTTTTCCGTGATGGTTTATCACAGGATATTGAATATAGTTCTCTGTGCTATACAGTAAGACTCTGTTGTTTATACGTTCTATACGTAGTAGTTCGCATCTGCTAATCCCAAACTACTAATCCATCCCTCCCCCACCCCCCTCCCCCTTGGCAACCACAAGTCTGTTCTCTATGTCTGCGAGTCTGTTTCTGTTTTGTAAATAAGTTCATTTGTATCATATTTCAGATTCCACATGGAAGTGATATCATATGGTTTTTGTCTTTCTCTGACTTACTTCACTTAGTATGACAACCTCAAGGTCCATCCATGTTGCTGCAAATGGCAGTATTTCATTCTTTTTTATGGCTAATATTCCACATCTTCGTTACCCATTCATCTGTTGATGGACACTTAGGTTGCTTCCATGTCTTGGCTATTGTAAATAGTGTCAGAACAAACATAGGGTGCATGTATCTTTTCAAACTATAGTTTTCTCCAGATATATGCCCAGAAGTGGGATAACAGGCTCAGATGGCAACTCTATTTTTAGCTTTTTGGGGAACCTCCATACTGTTTTCATAGTGGCTGCACCAATTTATATTCCCGTGGAACTTTCTGACACGAATGAAATGGTCGGTTCTGTGCTAACAGATAGAGTGGCCACCAGCCACGCGTAGCCATGTGCGCTGTCTCCCTGCTCTGTTGGCATGGTGTGCTCACCAATCTATGTTCACCTCCCTCACTGCTCTTTCTGCAGGGCAAGCTTGTGGACAAGGTGGTGTCTCCAGGCTGAATTCTGAATTAGGATGAATGTAAATTAACCAGGCAGAAAAGGGTATGTATGTCCAGGTGTGTGCAGAAAGCAAGGGGCAGCTTAGAAATGTTAACAGCGATCATTCTTAAATACCCCTGTGTGCCTGGAGCCCTACACTGACCAACTCTTATCCTTCCCATTTAACAGATGGGAAAACTGAGGTTCAGATAATTTGCCCAAGGTCACTTGGCTACTGCGGGGCAGAGCCTAGATTCAGATGCATGCTGTCTGGTTCTGCAGGCTGAGCTCCATCTACCAAAAGCTCTTTTCTTTTCTGAATCTGGGGTGAGACTACCCAGATCAAATCCCTGCTCGGCCACTGACCACAGAGTGACCTCGAGAAAGAGGTTACTGTGCTTCAGTTTCCTCTAGTAGAAAAGGACATTAATAGCACCAAATTCATAGGTGGTCGTGAGTATTAAATGAGTGAATACATACAGGGCCCTAGAATGGTGCCTGGCACAGAGGAAGTGCTACTGAAGTATTAGCCATAAAATTTCCGGTTTATCCCAGGATGAGGCTTCTGAGGGCTTTAAACTTCCAGCCAGCCCACCACCACCTCCTCCCTTTTGGATCAGAGAATTAAAGGACTCATTTAAAAAGCAAATGTGTGCTCTGGGGGAATGACTACAGAAGCCGGCTAACATTATTTCACTAACTGCGTGTGTCCAGGCTTATTTGTCCAGAATTGGTTGGAGGAAACAAGAATCTTAGAACGTCTCTCATCTGAAGAAGAAGCACAAGTAGGCAAACCTATCCGGCCTGTCTCCATGTCCAGTATTCCACCCAGTAATCTCTGTAAACCATTCAAAATGTTCAGAAATTCTACTCTTTCGGCAAATAAGGGCCGGACGAATCTAGTTTGTAGCATTGCAATACAAATATCACCAGTCATACAAGATTGAGGGTCATAAAGAAAACGCTCCATTGGAAAAGGTCTTTAGGTCATTCCCGAAAATACTTTTCAGATGCCTTGTTAACTACAAGTTGTTTGAAGTATGTTCAAATTGATTTGATTTTAAAATGTTATTTTTATTTCAGACTACAAAGGGCATAAATAACAAGTGTATTTACCTCTGCAGAGGGAAATAGCTTTTTAAAAGAGGCATGGAAGACCCCACCCACATATCAGTGAGATCATAGAGCTCCCTCCAGGGAGCTGAGATCACTCCCAGGTTCTGTCCTCACACTCGGTGGCTGTCAACTAGCAGGGTCCAAGGTTTCCGGGAGAAATAATCTTCTAAAAATGCATCTATTTAGAACATGTGACAAAAAGCTATTCCTGTCTCTCTTGGGGTATAATGAACCCATGGTTTTAGGCCTGGAAGTGACTCTAAGGCCCACTGTTCACACTGACATTACCATGAGCACAAATTAAAACTAAACAATGGTGAAAATATGTAGGTCAGAAGCTCAAAGGTTTTGGCAACAAGAATTGGGTGGGAAATGTCATGCCTTGCAGTTCAAAGGAATCCGTCTGGCCACACATAAAATACTTTCTTGGCACTTGTGGAAGCTTCTCCCCGGTGTTGGCCACTGCACCCAATTGTTAATTGTTTCTTCTGCCAGACTGTCAGCTTCTTGGGATTGGAGCCTGCCTGTCTAGGCGATTCATCCTTGACCCTAGCCCGGCGCATGCCTGGTGTTTTGAATGGGTAAATGAGTTAGTTTCAAATGCTTGATTTTTGATGTCCTTCTTCATGAGATGGATGACCAATTGTCTGAGTATTTTCACCGCCCCAAGCCTTGGTAGATCTCTTACTGTTGGCATGTGTGCCGATAGCACTAAATTCAGGAGAACACATACAGACTGTAGACATCTACACATCTTCCCTAGGATCCGTTGGATAAACCACGAGGGTATGTCACTGAGCTTCTGCTTCATGAGACAAATGCGATAATTATTTTAATAACACAGTTGAAGCATTTAAAGATACTGTAGGTTTTTACAGCTTTCATATTGATAAGGTATGGGTAGTCATTTTGGCAGTTTACCTAAATACATTTTGTCTTATTTCCATACATATTTCCTGGATTTTGAGGCTGGCACCTGCTTTAGAAAGAATACCAGTGATACCCCTATTCCTGTAAATTCACTTTTTTTTAATTGTGGTCAAACTTGCGTAACATAAAATTTACCATTTTTCAGTGCACAGCTCAGTGGCATTAAGTACATTCACATTGCTGTGTAGCCATCACCACCGTCCATCTCCACAACCTTTTCATCTTCCCAAGCAACCCTGTCCCCATTAAACACTAACTCTCTTTTCTCCATCCCCCAGTTCCTGGAAACCCCCATTCTAGTTTCCGTCTCTATAAATCTGGCTCCTCTAGTTACTTCATATAAGTGGATTCATACCGTATTTGTCTTTTTGTAACTGGCTTTATTTCACTTAGTATAAAATCCTGTCAGGGAAGAAGAAAACTTTCCTCTACCCTTCTATGTTCTTCTGGCTGGTCTAAGAATTAAATTGACATGAGATAGATTAACAGGAAAGATCAAATTTAATTTTGCACATAACGGGAACCCTACATACGTGAGAGGGTCAGAGAGAGAAAAGTAAAATGAGGTATATGTGCCACTCTGAGCTAAGGAATGGGATAGGAGCCTGGGGCTTCCAAGGACAGGAGGGTCATACACAGGATGATAAAAGGAAGAGCAGATGCTGGGTACTTAGGTATTTGCCCTGCCATATACATGGTGCCACTCAGACAAAATTTATCTCCGGTAATAACTCTTTTCTGGGAAAAATCCCCAATTTAAATTCTTGTAGGTAGTTGAGGAAGGAGCAGTAGTTTCTCTTGAACCCACAGGGGCTCTATAGCCTTTAGCTCCTCGTGCAAAAGTAACACACTCTGGGGAGGCTCGTTCTGAGCCCCTGAAATCCTCAAGGCTTGTCCATGTTGTGGCCTGTGTCAGAATTTCCTTCCTTTTTAAGGCTGAATAATATTGCGTTGTATGTATATTCCACATTTTGTTGATCCAATCATACATCAGTTGACACTTGGGTGTACAAGTATCTCCTAAAGCCCCAGCTTTCAGTTCTTCTGTGTACGTACCCAGAGGTGGGATTGCTGGATCGTACGGGAATTCTCTCCATGGTAGTGTTTTCCACACAGACTGAAGCGTTTTACATTCCCATCAGCAATGCCGAGGGTTTCAGTTTCTCCGCATCATCATTGTCACTCGTTTTCTGAGTTTTGGGTAATAGCCATCCTAATGGGTTTGAAGTGGCATCTCTTTGTGGTTCGGATTTGCATTTCCCTAGTACTAAGTGACGAGCATCTTTTCATGTGCTATTCACCATTTGTATATCTTCTTTGGAGAAATGGGCATTCTTTGCCCATTTTTAAATCAGGGTTGGGTTTTGGTTGTTGTAGGAGTTCTTTATATACTCTGGATATTAATCCATTATATGATTTGCAAATATTTTCTCCCATTCTGCAGGTCATAAACTCACTTTTTAATCAAGTAGAAATTTACTTCCAATTTTAAAAGGACCTGGGTTAGGACCTAACCTCTGTTGTGTATGTAGTTCCTTACTGTTTTCCATAAAGTTGCTGCCAAGATGGATGGGCAGATCGCCTCAGCACTGGGGAGCTTGTGTGACTATTTGGCTTGTGTCAGAATTTGGAAGACAAAAACAATTCTTTGTTTATGCGAATCAAGGTAAGAAAAATCCAGAGAAAGCCCCAAACAGTGGTCTTGGTTGCCATTGGAATAGATTGAGGAGATGTATTATTTGGTCAGTGTCTCCATCACTTATCCTGGATTGAGATAGAAGGGAACCCTAAGAAGCAGGGGATGCTTTAAACCTTGCCATCCAGCTTTGTCATTTGTTGAATGACAACAGATGAACTTTATGCCTTACAGAAGCCTTTTTATTTATTTATTTTAATAGATCTTTATTGGAGTATAACTGCTTCACAATACTGTGTTAGTTTCTGTTGCACAGCAAAGCAAATCAGCCATATGCACACACATGTCCCCATATCCCCTCCCTCTTGAGCCTCCCTCCCTCCCCCCCCTCCCTATCCCCCCCTCTAGGACATCGCAAAGCACCGAGTAGCTCTCCCCGTTCTGTGCTGCTGCTTCCCACCAGCCAACTATTTTACATTCAGTACAGCAGCCTTTTTTTTTTTTTTTTATTTTTACATCTTTATTACAGTATAATTGCTTTACAGTGGTGTGTTAGTTTCTGCTTCAAGCAAAGTGAATCAGTTATACATATACATATGTCCCCATATCTCTTCCCTCTTGCGTCTCCCTCCCTCCCACCCTCCCTATCCCACCCCTCTAGGCGGTCACAAAGCACGGAGCTGATCTCCCTGTGCCATGGGGCTGCTTCCCACCAGCTATCTACCTTACGTTTGGTAGTGTATGTAAGTCCATCAGCCTTTTTTTTTTTTTTTAATTTAATTTATTTATTTATGGCTGTGTTGGGTCTTCGTTTCTGTGCGAGGGCTTTCTCCAGCTGTGGCAAGCAGGGGCCACTCTTCATCGCGGTGCGCGGGCCTCTCACTATCGCGGCCTCTCGTTGCAGAGCACAGGCTCCAGACACGCAGGCTCAGTAATTGTGGCTCACGGGGCTAGTTGCTCTGCGGCATGTGGGATCTTCCCGGACCAGGGCTCGAACCCGTGTCCCCTGCATTGGCAGGCAGATTCTCAACCACTGCGCCACCAGGGAAGCCCCATCAGCCTTTTTAAAGAGAACGAGCTGGCTGAGTGGGACTAGGAAGTATATCTACCTATCAGAAATCATTAAACACTCTTCCAAATGTTCACAGTGTTTCAAAGAAATGTGTTAAGTTACCATGCACAAATTGTATATTAAGGACTCGTTTTCATTGATTAATAAACACAGGAGGGGAAATGATTTTTTTAAAAAAAGCTTCAGCGGCCATCGAGATGGTAACATTAATTTCCCTTGCCAACAAATGTTTGAAAAAGTTGAGACTCAGCAAGTATAGAACAAGCTGAGTCCTTCAGACAAGAAGAAATGAGCAATATACCATCGACCTCAACCACGAGGTGGTGGCGAGGCAGATTGAATTAACTGATAGACACCATTTTTGCTGATCTTTATATTTCTTTTCATGTCATTTTATTTTAGTTTTCCATAAAGGCAATTCATAAAAGTGATGCGACTGGCTTGGGGGTGAGGGAGGAAGCGTTCCACACAAGGGCGGTAGCACAGGGTGAAGAAAGCAAGCCTGGTGGGTGACTCCAGTCTTCAGGAAATCTCAGCAGAGGAGGGAAGGGAGCCTGCAGGCAGTCTGGGGGCACAGTCCAGGCCCACCGACACCCATGGCATCCAGCTTCTGGAATGTCCTGCCTCAGAATGCATTCACCCACAGGAGAAAAACTGGCTTCCACTGTAGTTGCAGAGGAACATCTGTGGGTGGGCACAGGGTACATTTCGCCTGAAGCTGTGGGACAGGGCTTGAGGGTGAGCGGGAAGCAAGCTATTTATTTGGGGTGGCATCGGGCTGTCCCCTCCCCTCCTTGCCATGGGCCTCTTTGCCCTTCTGGCATGATGCTTACCCCACCCCATCTGATGGCCACAGACCCTGGACCCCCTTCCAACTCGGAGGAGGGACAGTAGCCAACCTGATAGGTGCTTTCTCCATCCCTCAGCCCTTGGGCCTCCCCACTGCACCCCTACCAAGGCCTGCCTCTCCCAGGCAGGGAGTCTATGGGGGGGTGCCCTCGGGTGATGGAGCTGGCAGCCTTGGAGCGCCCTGGCCCTGACTTCCACCAGGGACAGCCCGAGGGAAACAGCGCAGAGGCGAGAGGACTTGTTCTTCTCCCGCATAAAGTCCTTGGTGGAGACCCTAGCACAGGGGCTTGCAGGCAGCCACAGCAAAGAACCACAGACTGAGTGGCTTCAACAACGGACACTCGTGGTCTCACAGCTCTGGAGGCTGGAAGTCTAAGGCCAAGCAGTCAGCAGGGTTGGTTTCTCCTGAGGCCTCTCTCCTTGGCGTGTAGACGGCCGTCTTCTCCCTGTGTCCTCACTTGGCCTTCCGTTTGTGTCTGTGTCCTAATCTCCTCTTATTTAGACACAGTCATATTGGATCAGGGCCCATTCCAATGACCTCATTTTAACTTTACCTCTAAAAATCCTATCTCCAAATACAGTCACATTCTGAGGTCCTGGGGGTTAAGGCTTCAACCTAGGAACTTGGTGGGGGGAACACGATTCAGCCCATGACACAGGTCCCAGCTCTTGTGCCAGATCGGCTCCTTTCTGTGGCCCTGAGCTCTGCAGATTCCTCACCCATACCTGGGACTTTCCTCTCTGCTGTTGAGCTGCTGCTAAGCGATCATAAACAACAGCATCTCCACTAGTTGGGATCTCCCTGTGGGGAGCACATGGCTACCACTCCCCCTCAGCACACAACCTTGCAGTTGGGGAGTGTGATCACGCACACACACACATGCACACGCACACACATATGCACCTGGCAGCTGGAGAAGATCCTGGTTTGGGGGACACAGGTGTTCCCCAACCCCTATTCCAGAACAACTTCTGTGTATA
Organism: Monodon monoceros; assembly: GCF_005190385.1. Classification (NCBI taxonomy): domain Eukaryota; kingdom Metazoa; phylum Chordata; class Mammalia; order Artiodactyla; family Monodontidae; genus Monodon; species Monodon monoceros. Next base: position 10,815,775 of record NW_021703782.1, on the reverse strand, counting down.
TCTGACCCCAAGCTCCGATCCTCCAGCCCGGCCTCACCTCCAAAACCCTGGAGCTGTTGCTCACGCTTCCCGCTAGACCCCAGCTCTTGGCTTGGAGAGATCGAATGCCAAGATGCTCAGTGACTGATTAATCTGTTCATTGCACAAACGTGCCTCAGAGGCTGGTGCGGTGCCAGGCACTGAGCCAAGGGGTGGTGACGTGGACAGGGACGTCCCAAGGAGCCTGCCACCGAAAGCTCAACGCTGGGGGCAGATGCAAGAGCTTGAAACCTTTTCCAGCTCTGATGGTGTCCCAGGGCTCCTCAGACGTCTGCTCTAACCTTTATGTCCACCCAGAGGATTAGGCAAAAGTGCCACCACTTTACTGGAGGGAAAACCGAGCTTCACAGAGGTTAACCGGCAAGGCATGGAAGAGGAACCCAGGTCTGCCTGCCTTAAGGCCTGGGGAAGGAAGACCTCAGCTAGAAGACTCTGCCTGGTCCGAGTGTCACTCGTCCGCCCCCCCCCCCATACCCCGTCCCCCGTGCCTATACTTGGTATCAGAGCTCAACAGCTTTCGGGAAGAGAGCAGCCGCCTTGTAAATGCTGCCTGCCCACTCTGCGGCCTGAGAGGAGCCCCGGGGCAGGGGGCAGGCCAAACTGCTGTTTGTCTGGGTGGAGCCTGTCGTCACACTGTTTATCCACCTCTGCTGGAGCCCCAAGCCCCTCTGTGTGCTGCAGCTGCAGAGTCGGCCCTGAGCTCCTGCGGTCACCGTCACCGCGCTGCTGGTTCCAGCCCCCCGCTCCGCCTGGCCTCCGCACCCCGCTGCCCTGTGCTCTGCTCCACGAGGAGGCCGGAGTCCACCAAGGCCACTGACCCACCGCTGGAGCCATGGTAGGTCCACGTGGCCAGCTGTTCAGCCCTGCCGGTCCGCATTCAGGCTGGGCCTGTGAACCCGGCTTGGGAGGGCAAAATGAGGGCAGGTGTGGGGCTACTGGGAGGCCACGGGGAGGCTCTTGAATTGGACTCGCGGCTCTGGGGAGCCACTGGGGTGCTGGGGAAGGGATGGAAGAGGAAGGCCGGGGTTGGACTCCTGTGTCTTTCCTTGGTTGCTCTGTGAGCTCGGGGAGGTTACTCTACCTCTCTGGGCCTCAGTTTCTGCTCCTGAAAATGAGAGTAATATTACCTATTTCGTGGCTTTATGGTAAGGCCTAAGTAAGGTGTGACATGCGGAGAGATATGACATGTGGAGGACCCCGGAACAGTGCCCAGCACACAGCGGGGATCCCACAAACGGGAGTCTTTTCCCCAAGGCTCTCTGCTGTGGCCTCCAGGCCAGGAGAGGCTGCTGTGCTGTCTCCCAGGGCTGCACCCCTGATACCACGTAGCCCCCTTCTCCGAAGGAGGGGCCGAGTTTTCTGCGTGATCTGCTGCCCTGACCATGGGGGTCAAGGGAGATCATAGCAGGAAGCCCGCACTTGGCTGCACGGCTTTAGAGCTTCCACTGTGTGTTTGAGCTTCCCAGTGGCTCAGCACCGTGGCCCCAGCCTCCCATCTCTACAATGTTGGGACAGTGGGATGGGGGTCAGGGCAGCCCTAGACCACTTACTGGTGGTGACCCGGGTTTTGTCCTATCACAGGTCCATGGGTACAAAGGAGTCAAATTCCAAAACTGGGCGAGGACCTATGGCTGTTATCCAGAGATGTACTACCAGCCCACGTCTGTGGAGGAGATCAGAGAGGTGAGTGTCCATCTCAGCACAGCATGCAGTGGTCCAGCTCCTGGACCTCCAGCTCCATCTGGGCCCTGCGGACCAGGCCAGCCCCAGAGAGGAGGTGGGCTTCCCAGCTAAGACCCTCATCCCCAGCCCAGAACTGCCGGTGGGGTGACAGCACCATGGGGTCATCTGCAGCTGAACGCTGCTGCTGCGTGACCACTTGTGGTATCTGCCAATGACTGCCGGGTTTTTATTTCTGGCTCAGGTCTCTGAACTTCATATTCGTTTTGACCTCTTTCATCAAAGACATCACAAACTTACATGCCCCAAATGATGTTTTTGATGTTTGCTTTCAACCTGTCCTAGTGTAGTCTTCCCTGACTCTATACCAACGACGGGATTGCTCAGACTAGAAGCCAGGAAGTAGGTCACTGTCCCTTATCAGACCTCAGCAAGTTTCTAGAACCCACCTCCCTCTCTCCGGCACTGTTGTCACTAAGCCCAGGCCACCATCCCTTCCTCACATGCCGTGGCCTGTGATGGCCTCACCCCTGCTCTCCCAGCTTCAGTTCTTACCTCCCTCAAATGCACTTTCCGCAATCAGCAAAAGTAATTTTCTTAAAATCTAAGTTGAATTGGGCTACTTCCTTGCTCTTCAGAGGCTTTCATTGTTTGTGGAATAAAACCCCAACTCCTGGCCCCAAGGCCATGCATCCTCTGGGCCTCTGGGCCTGTCTCTCCGGCCCTGGCTCGCTACCTCCGTACCTTAGTACTTGCTGTTCCCACTGCCTGGGATGCCTGTCCCATCGCTTTTAATGGGACTGACTCCTTTTCATCCTTTAGACCTCAAAGTAAATCACCTCCTCAGAGGCTTCCCAGACCATCTTATCGGAGTATTTCCCCATCTTCTGTATCTCGGCTCCTTGCTTATTTCTTTCATTGCATGTTCAAAACCTGGGGTGATTTCATTGACATGAACATTTGCATGCTTTTGTCTCTCTCCCTCATAAGGATTTAAGACCATGCTTGTCTTCTTTTCCATTTTATCCTCAGCACCCAGCCCTGTGACCTGTACACAGGAAGCACTTACTGAATATTTGTTGAATGAGTGAATGAATGAATGAATGAATGGACATGACCCGACTTCTGCCCTTAAAAGACTTGCCCCTAAGACAGGCTGCATGTGACTAACCCCAGAGGATGCAGACGTTTCACTAGCACCAGCAGAGAACAGAGAAGGGAGAAATTCATGCTGTGTGTGTGTGCATGGGTGTGAGTCTGTGCACAGGTGTGGGTGAGGGCACTTGGAGGAGAGTGGTGGGAACGGCACTGTCACCACTAAGTGATCAGCACCACTGCTTCATATCTGTGGTCTCATCCATCCCCACAACCCCCTGTGAGTTAGTGATTGTTACCCCCATTTTCCAGATGAGCAAACTAAGGCTCAGAGAGGCTTTGTAATTTTCCCATATTAGTAAGTGTCAGAGCCAGGATCCAAACCAGGATTCAAAACCCCCAACGTCTCATGCATGAGAATGAAGGAAGGTGGTCACTGAGCCGGGCCCTGGAGGATGCATAGGAGCTCCACAGGGAGCTGGGCAAGGGCAGTGTGAGGTGAAGGAAGGTGAGGAGGACACCTGGAGAGTCATCAGACATGGCTGCCGGAGGGTGCATGGGGGAAGGGGAGGGCAGAAGAGGAAGGCTGGGAGGCAAGGTGGCTTTGAACAGATCTGAGGGCCTTGAATGCCGAGGCAATATGCTTCATTCTGAGCTGAGGGGAGAGGGTGGAGGGGTGCCGATGTCCTGCGTGTGAAGGCTGTTTCTAGCCGTGCTAGCCTGCACGACTGTGAATTACAAATAGGAGGAGGCTACTGCAGGCCTGTGTTTCCCTGGAGAGCTGGGAGGGTCGGAGGGGCGGGTGGGGAGGAAATAAAAATAGTTGTGTGGTCAAGGGAGTACGAGGGAGATGGTGTTAAACAGATATCTTCATTGTATTGACATTCAGTAGAACCTGCAGCCTTAAACGTGCTTTGCGCATGGGGGTGGGCGTGGAAGACAAGTGCTATGGAGCATTTCCCAATCTTCCTTGACCCTGGAACCCCTCGAGGTATAAATCCTGAGACTGGTATTCCACGCCCAGACACAAGGGTGAAAGAGTATGGATTCCTTTGAGTGACACCATGCATTCATTTCTTTATTCATTCAAGATCACTAGAGACGGCCTATTCCCGTCAGGCCCGGGGTAGACACGGGGGGGGGGGGGGGGGGGGGGGGGGGGGGCTACGGTGTCAAATTAAGCCACCGCCCCTGCCCCCGGGAGCCTTCATCCACCCTGGGAGGCAGCTGAGGCCCATGTGGGCCAGCATGAGGAGACGGGCCTTCTTCTGAAGGTACCAGGTGCCTTTGAAAGGTTTTGCCCAGGAGAAGAATGTGATCAGGTTTGCCAGCTGCCTCGGGGAGCACGCCCAGGAGCCCCACTTTGGGGTGCTTCCTTGGTTCTCCCTCCCACTCGCTCTCCGGCGCGTCTCTCTGGCTCTTTCCCGGAGTGGCCTGCACAGCGGCCTCCAGCCAGGCAGGGCCTTGGGGGGCTGGGGGCCCAGAGCCTGGGTGGCCCCGTGGCCTCACAGGGAAAGGCCTGGGCCGGGTCTGACGCAGGCGTTGCCTCAGCAGGTGCTGGCCCTGGCCAGGCAGCAGAACAAGCGGGTGAAGGTGGTGGGCGGTGGCCACTCGCCTTCAGACATCGCCTGCACCGACGGCTTCATGATCCACATGGGCAAGATGAACCGCGTCCTCAAGGTACTCGGAGCCCTGGGCTCCCCACCTCTGCTGGGCCCCATGCCGGGCAGCCGTGGTCTCCGTCTCAGAGTCCAGGCGGAGACTCCTTAGCCTTTTCCCTTGGGCCTTATCCCCTCCCCACCTCTGAGTCCCAAGGTGACCCCCCAATTCCTGGTCCCCAGTGATCGCCCCTCCCCGGGGTCCTGCCTGGGCTTGCTCAGGCCTCTCGTCTGGTCTATGCGCCCCCTTGTGGCCACGGAGAGGATGTCCTTCCTCCCCTCCGGCCAGAGCCTCCTCTCCTCTCTAGAACAAGAATGGCAAGTCAGGACCCCAGAGGTGAACTCACAATGACAAATCCAGAAGGCTTTGCACTTAACTTGTTTTATGTATGGGGAAACTGAAGATCAGAGAGGGAGAGTGATTTGCCTAAGGTCACACAGCCGATCCGCAGCAGAGCGGGCTGCAGACTCAGGGGTCTGACATCAGCCCTGTGCTGGGATACTGTCCATGCAATTCAGCCATGAATTCAGGCCCCACCACCACCACCTCAGGTGCCTGCCTGGGAGTGAGAGTACTGGCAGGCGTGCCGCCCGTTAGGAGGGCTCCTGTTCTCACCTGACCTGACGGGGCCAGCTCCCCTGAGCTGTAATTTTTGCCGGGTACCCTCCCCTCCAGCCCTGCTAGCAGACGTTCTGGGTTTCTCTCTACTATTTATTTCCTGATTTGCTCAGGCTGACGGTCACCACCCCGTAGAAAATGTTCCACTCAAGACATCAGTCATGGCAGAAATTAACTCTGATCGCTAATTAGTAAGGACTGCGCTCCAGTAATTCATTTTGCCAGGCTCTGCACTCGGGGTCAATGGAACGTGTGTTTTGGAGTCACACAGATGGGATTCTCATCTCGGTTCCGCCACCGATGTTTGTGTGACCTTGGGCAAGTGACTTCAAGTCCCTGAACTTGAGTCTCCTCGCTGTGAAATGGAGGGAGACTTCTCCTCCCCCAGCCCCTGGGGCAGCCATGGTTGGGGGCAGTGGGTCTCAGGACACAACACAGTTCTCCCAGTCCCACAGTGACTTGGGCAAATCCCTTCTCTTCCCTGCTTCTTATTTCTTTCCCCTGTGAAAAGAAGGGTTACGCAGAATAGTCCCAAAGCCCCAGCACTCTAGGGCTCTGCCTGCACCCCTTTGGCTGCCTGCAGCGGGAGACACGCTTGTACTCACAGCCCTGCGGGACTGCAGGACAAGGACTGAGCGACGGTCTAGCTCATCCCAATCTCTGCTGGTCTCTTGCAGGTGGACACGGAGAAGAAGCAGGTGACCGTGGAGGCCGGCATCCTCCTGGCTGACCTGCACCCACAGCTGGACAAGCACGGCCTGGCCTTGTCCAAGTAAGAGCCACCTCCCTGATTCCCAGGGGGGCCAGTGATGGCCCCTGCTCCCTGCCCTGGCCTTGGCTGGACACTCAAGCATCTGTCAGGAGCCAGAGAGAAGCACTTCTTAGGATGCACCTGTTTCTCTGGACCCCTGTTCCTCCCCCACAGAGTACCCATCTCCCCATCCCCTGTGTTCAGGGGCTATTGTGTGAGAATAGAAAGAAACAGGCTAGCATTAAAAAACGTCTAGTACAGGGATGGGAAAACCATGCATTAAGCCTTTCTTAAAACTTGCAATAAAACTATATGAACCCAAACAGAAAGATATACAAAGTAAGCACTCAGAGAAGCAGAAGAGCATATGCTGATTGAGACACAGGGCTTCCTGGTATACCTATATGTGGCTTCACTTGTTTTTCCTTCCAAACGTGGTATCAGTGAATGCTCAAGTTTAATATCAGGAGGCTTCCACCGAAATAGGAAATGAATTTGGCTGAATGCAGCCAAAGGAGTGAATGTCTAACTGTGGGGCTTCAACCACTAGAAACAAGTGACAGAATTATTTTGGATATTGGGGTAGCAATCTCTTCACAGCTGGAATTGCCACCATAGAAGCCTGTGGTTGGTCTTCAAGTGTGGGTGGTCCATTCACCTAGCTTTCTCATTGCAGGCCCTGAGGCATCACTATACTTTTTCACTCTGAAAACTATTCTGTTTCTGCCTCTCCAAGGGTCATGGCAACTCAAACATTTATGGAGTGTCTACCATGTGCAGGCTTTGTTCAGGCCCAGAAGAGGCCAGGATGAATAAAACCCAGACCCACTCACAAGGAGCTCCCTGCAAGGTGGGGAGACAGACCCGCGAATTGACAAGCGTGACACAAAGCAAGAGGCTCAATGCCAGAGAAGTGTTCAGGGCACCGTGGTGTTCCTGGGGGCCCGTGTTCAGCCTTGGCAGGCAGGGGAATGTGTGAATGGATGGGAATCAGGGCAGGCTTCCTGCAGGAGGGTGCCCTTGGTTGAGCCCTAAAGGATGACCTGATGTGAACCAGAAAAACGAGAGGAGAGAAGGGATTCAGGCAGAGAGAGCAGTGTGAGTGAAGAAAGCCCAGGAGAGGGAAGGTGTGGGAGCGCGCAGGGGTCTGTATGCAGCTAGCGGACACATCTCCGTGACCAGCGACTACAGGAGATATGTTCTGTTAATCACAGGCTTTAGCTTCTGGGCCCTGGAGCATCTCTGTGCCCTGTTCATGATATATCTCTGTCCTCCCTGGGGACCCAGTCCTCCTCCAGTACCTGCCTACACAGGGCTCATCTGCCTCTCAAAGGGAGTTTGGATGTCCTGTCCTGTGTATCCCAGGGGCCACCTAGGTCTGCAGCTCCAAGGATGCTGTGGGGACCTCGGGAGTGGCTGGGGGATTGGGGGGAAGCACAGAGCTGTGTCAGGCCGCATGCCGGTGGCTTGATGTCCTCTCTCATCATATCATCATCCCTGGGAGGAAGGCCCCATTTAAAGATGCATAAAGCAGGGTCTTGAGGCAAAGGTGCTTCTCAAAGTCACGCAGCTGGGAAGCTCTGGAGCTCCCACTGTGTGGTGAGCCAGAGGGAGCAGGACACAGGCGCTGTTCCTAAGAGGGAGGACAGCAGCTTGGTGAAGACCCCAGCTCCAGAAGCAGGCCTGGGTGCAAATCCTGCTTCTACCTTGTACCAGCTGTCACTCAAGTTCCTTGACCCTTCTGGGCCTCAGAGTTCTCATCTAGAAAATGGGTCTGTGAAATAGGGGCGCTCAGAGGCCTGCGTGAGTCAGAGGTGCCCCACACAGTAATTACCAAGTAAGTGTCGGTTCCCCCTTCATTTTCCTGGCTCTGTCTTGCTCCACAGACTCTGGAAGTGACCTTTCCCTTGTTCTCTCCACCCCTCGGGGGACTAAAGTCTAATCCTTCCTTCCTAGGTCTTCCTCCCTGAGGGCCTCACGTTTGTCCAGCTTATTTCTTTTACTTATTTATTTATTTTTATTGAAGCATAGTTGATTTACAGTGTTGTGTTAGTTTCAGGTATACAGGAAAGTGATTCAGTTTCATATATGTGTGTGCGTGTATTCTTTTTCAGATTCTTTTCCATTATAGGTTATTCCACGATATTGAATATAGTTCCCTATACTATACAGTAGGTCCTTGTTGGTTATCTATCTTATATATAGTAGTGTGTATCTGTTAATCCCAAACTCCTAATTTATCCCTCTCTTTCCCCTTTGGTAACCGTAAGTTTGTTTTCTATGTCTGTGAGTCCACTTGTGGTCTGTAAATAAATTCATTTGTGTCATATTTCAGATTCCACATATAAGTGATAGCATATGGTATTAGTCTTTCTCTTCTGACTTAATTCACTTAGTATGATAATCTCAGGGTCCATCCATGTTACTGCAAATGGCATTATTTCATTCTTTTTTATGGCTGAGTAATATTCCATTGTATATACACACCACATCCTTATCCATCCATCTGTCAATGGACACTTAGATCAGCTCTTTCAACGTGGTCCCAAGCCCATTTCCGTGTTGCTCGTTAGTCTCTGTGAGCTTCGTGGACAAGGGTAGACTTACTGCAGGTTGGTGAACCATCCCCTCCCCTGTCACGGGCACATGGTCGTCCTCAGTTCTTCACTATCGTTCATGATGCTGTGATGAACATCTTCGCGCATCTGCCTTTCCACACGCTGGGGCATTCCCTGCGACAGGACTTCTGTGATCTTCTTTTAACATTCTGGTATTTTCACAAGGGGTGATATCACCAAGTCACCCAACTAATGTGGACAAAAAGGTAAGAGTGACACAAGAGTGAGGGTAGAGGAAGGAAGAGGCTTCGGTTTCTTTCCTCCTCTTCCTGTTTCACCAGGGCCGCCCCAGGTCTCATTGCAGGAGGGTATGAGGCTAGATTTCCTCATCCTTGTCAACCTGCCTCTTTGGAAGCCAGGGCCCTCCTGCCTCTGGGGCCCTGGGTCTGTGCTGAGGGCCAGGTTGGGTCCAATACCCGCCCTCCTGGGTGGGCTCATTTCTCAAGTGTGAACCAAGGCAACTGGGCTATCGTGAAGCTGTCGTGTAGCGTGCAAAGCTCCAATCTCCTTGGCTCCCAGTGGGCCTTCTGTAAACACTGGCTCCTTTCTCCTTTCAGCCGGGGCTGGGATGTCTCAGAGAAAGCTCCTGAGAAGTAAGATTTCTGAAAAACTCCTGACCCACTCTCTTGCCTGGACCCTGAGATCTGAGCACATCTTTCTAATTCCTGTCCTCAGAGCCCACGCCGGTGGAGGCGTCTTATTCCCCTTTAGGAATCTGGTCCTCGTGCACACAGCATCCTCTTATTATTTGTTCCAGGGCCTGGAACACCAGGCTGAGGGGTGCGGGCTTGATCCTGGAGGCCCTGGGGGACCCTGGAGGTTTCTGAGCAGGGGGTGACATGATCTCCTTCTCCTGTGTCCTCCTACCATCCTGGGATGGCTGTGCAATTCTGACATGGGGACTCTACAGGCCTCGATAGGCTGGGTCTGGAGAAGTCTGGAGAAGTAGGAGCGTTTGGCCTGTGGTTGGTGGAGAAGATATTGCTGGCAGATGGAGGTCGGAGGAAAGGGATGTTCTAGGCTGCAGAAAGCCCGAGGCAGGCAGGCAGGCAGGCCTCCCCTCGGAGCTGAGCCGTATCCCCACTAGCTCATCTGACGGGCCACGCGGCTCACAGACAAGGGCTGGCTTGAGTCAGACGATCTAAGATGTGGTAAGTTGGGGACGAGATTCCCAGGCAGGAGATGGATCAACTATTCTGCTCTGAGGGGCCTCACACCGAAACCCCAGGGGGCATTGTCACAGGAAGCCTAACTGGTCCCTTCGTCCCTCCCCCTCCCTCCAGCCTGGGAGCCGTGTCAGACGTGACTGCAGCTGGCGTCATCGGGTCCGGAACGCACAACACGGGGATCAAGCACGGCATCCTGGCCACCCAGGTGAGTCTGTCTGCTTCGCCACTGACTGCCAGGGAGAGGGGAGGTTGGGACGGAGCCCCTTTCACCCTTTGCACCGTGGCTGCTGGACAAGCAGGTACTCCAGGGCAGTGTCGGCACAGCTCCACGAGGGCCTCAAACCCACCCGGTCTCACCTCTGACGGAGACTCGGCAGGGGTCCTTCAGAAACATCGTCTCCCCTAACCCTCATCCGTCCCCAGCAGACACAAGTGACGAAGGCGCCCTCATGCATGTTGACGCAGCCCTGCCTCTCAGGAGCCTCCTGGCCACCCTGGGGAAAAGGGCAAGCAGAGCAAAGGGTCCCATCCCCATTGAAAGGTCTGAAGCAGGAGCCAGGCAAAGCGAGGGGACTTTCCAGCGAGGGGACTTTCCAGATTAGCAAGTCGGGGAGGAGCCAGGAAGGAGCCCAGCACAGGCAGGCCTGGGATCCGCACCTGACCTTCACCAAAAAGCATTTCTTAAACTTCACGAGAGCCCAGTTTGGGGCACAAGTTTGGGGCTCAGACCTGCGCCCCAGACCTAAGCCTGATGTGTGCTGTGTGCGGCACGTAGGCAGATTTTTAACTCCTCTGGACATTCCTGTTTTCAGCTGTCACCTGGGGAGAATACTCCTCAACCCAGGGAGGGTGTTCAATGAGACAGCATGTGTCAATGCCAGGGGGCTGGATGACAGTTCATGACTCCTGCATCAGGAGCCACCCCTTTGGGGGGCAAACTCCTTTAACTTTCAGTTTTAGGAGGAGCTTCTAACAGGCCAGGCTATGGCTCCGTGAAGCAGGCTGCTGGGGGGTACCCATGGAGGCTGGCCGCTCACTCTCGGGGGAGAGAGAGAGACCCTCGTGCTGGCCATAGCTCACCGCGTGCCTCTCTGCCGAAGTCCACCTACACTCTGGGCCATGTGGCCTCTGGCCATCGGAACATCACTGCTAAGTGCTGGTGTTTGGCTTTTGCCTCCCAGCTCTTTGACTATTGTCTGTGTGACCAGGGAGGGGACAGGTCTCTTCCCCTCTGGCTGCCTCAGTTTGCTCCCCTGGAGAATGGGGATGATCGCAACAGCAGTGCGTGCAGGGTGCTTAGCTGAGTGTACACAGTTAGTGCTCAATACATGTTTGTGATGGGTTTGTATGTAGGACAAGGCCCTTTCCAGAGCCCACACTCTACGCTGTCAAAGAAATGTCAGCATCCTGGCGGCACTGACCGCACTGATGGCTTACGTGTTCCCCAGTCAACCAGCCAGGAGCACGGCTCCTCTGTTCTAAGGAAGACGGACACCCCGGCAGGTGCTGTCTGACTGTGGCTTCTGGGAGCTGGTCCCACGTGCTCCAGTCCAGAGCTGCATGGGGTGGATAGAAAATGGCCAACAGCACTTTCCAGGGCTTCACTTTGTTTTCTCACACACCACGAGGGGGAGCCACTTCAGAGTTACTGTTCCTTAAATCTGCACTTTGCTTTCTCATCAACCTTATGCACTCACACTGGTGGCCCTTGTCCTTTTCCTCCCCCCTCTTTCAAGCACAAAAGCCTCAGAGAATCACCAGGCAAGGGAGAGGCATCCTGAGGGGATGCCATGAGCCAGGGAAGGGGAAAGGCCCAGGGCATTCGACCATGAAGCAAAGCAAGGTAGGTTTTGTTGGACCTGATTCCCAGGCACTCAGAGCCCTCCATAGACTTGTCATTACCCTCTCAGAGCAGGGTTCACCGTCCAGGAGAGCCCAGTGGTAACTGGGGCTGAAGGATAGTAAACCACCCCTCCCAAGATTTGGCCACAGTCCTGGTCTACTCTCCAGGGGTGAGGTCAAGCTGGTTGCCTCAGTTTCTACAAAATGATCAGCAGAGTATGGAAAAGAATTCTGAGTGGCCAGAAATCAAAATGCACATGAGATTTACTGGCCACTTCCCTGAGGAGGCTCAGCTGAACAGGATGGGCCCCTGCACGCAGGAGACGGGAGGGGACTGGCATATTTAATATCCACTGTACCCCAGGCAGTTAGCTGGGTGCATCACATACTCTCTCTGAGTTGGTTATTCTCCTCATTTCACAGATGAGGGAACAGAGAGGTTAAGTCACATGCCCAAGGTCACACAGCTGGTGAACCATTGTCCACCTTTATTGTCACTGGGCCCTGCTGCAGTGTTTCACTGGCAGCTCTCATGCTCTGCCCTGGATCTCAGACAAAGTCTGATTTTTTTTTTTTTTTTTTTGCGGTACGCGGGCCTCTCACTGTTGTGGCCTCTCCCGTTGCGGAGCACAGGCTCCGGACGCGCAGGCTCAGTGGCCATGGCTCACGGGCCCAGCCGCTCCGCGGCATGCGGGATCCTCCTGGACCTGGGAACGAACCCGCGTCCCCTGCGTCGGCAGGCGGACTCTCAACCACTGCGCCACCAGGGAAGCCCCAAAGTCTGATTTTTATAAAAATCATTCTGACGCCCTCACTCCCACAGAGGGCCACCGTGCCCCATTTCTGCCAATGTCTCCTCTTTCGTCTTGGTTGCTGTTAATTAGAATTAGTTCAGCTGTATCTGTTCTCTCACCCTGAGCACCCAGCCACCAACTGCACACGTCGAAAGCAATTTGCATCCAAATGAGCAGGTAGCAGAGTGTGGAAAAGTACTTCCACAGGCAATGAAAGAGGATTCCTCTGGAAATGGGGGCCAGGATACTGACGATAACCGCCTGTCTTCAACTGCGCAGCCCACTCTTTGCAGAGACCAGAGGTTTCCAGTTGTGTGTGGCCAAGTAGGGGAATCTAGTTCCTGAGGCAAGTGAGAGGTCCCCGAATGAGAAGATGGACTCGAGTCGGTGCCCAGGGGGGCAACAGGCAGAGAGAGCCTGCAGGGGACCCTGGTCCCCGGGCTGCGTGTTGGGACAGCAGGGCCGGCTCTCCCCCGGATGCACACACATCCTCCCTTTGCCTTCACAAGCCCCCTGTACCCAGGGCCTCAGGGCTGTTTGGAGCCTGTGTCATCTTAGACTTCTTCCGGGCAGAGGACAAGCTCGCTGCATCCCCAGTGTGAAGTCCATAGAATGACCAAGGCAGTGGTGGCAGGACAAGCCACTGGGGTCCCACGGAACCACATGGCTGAGGGCCAGTGCCATCCAGACACAGCCTCCTTCTCCCCATTTCCCCTTCCTCCCTCCCCCAAGACTGAGGCTCCCTCAGGCTGTGACTGGGGACCCAGCTGGGAAAGTTCCCTGTGACCAGATGACGGTGGGCTTCTGGGACTAGGAGACACCTGGCCTCACTTCCAAGGACAAACGGGGAAGTGAGGGCATCACGCAAAGTCTAGGGGTTCTGAAATGTGGCTCTTCTCCCACTGCCAGGTGGTGGCGCTGACCCTCCTGACGGCCGACGGAACCATTCTCTTGTGCTCTGAGTCCAGCAACGCAGAGGTGTTCCAGGCGGCACGGGTGCACCTGGGCAGCCTTGGAGTCGTCCTCACCATCACCCTGCAGTGCGTGCCCCAGTTCTACTTGCAGGAGACTTCCTTTCCCTCAACCTTGACAGAGGTACTGTCTCTCCTTCATCACCGCTCAGCCTCAGAAAATAAATGGAGGGCATTAGTAAGTCATGCACCACTGAGAGCCCCCGCGGCTCTGTAGGCCCCCTGCATGGGGCAGTGGGCTGACCTCACCAGACCTTCGTTGGCCCTAGGTTACTGTAGCAGTATCCCTTTGTTAGCAGGTCAGGGGAGCTCAGAGGAACTGGATGATGCGGGGCAGAAAGGATAGCTTCTGATTGATAGCAGTGTTTTTTTGAATGAATGAAAACCCATGTTGGTTAGCTGGATGGATGGATGGATGGATAAATGGATACATGGATGGATGATGGATGGATGGATGCATGAATGAGTGGATGAATGAATGGATACATGGATGGATGATGGATGGATGGATGCATGAATGGATGGCTGAATGGATTATGGATGGATGGATGGATGAATGAGATGAATGACTGGATGGATGGATGGGTAGCATGGAGTAGGCCTGAAATGCCTGGCAAGCATGGACCTATCCCTGGTAATCACTAAGCTATAGGACTCAAATCTATGGTTCTAAGTTCCTTGGCATTTGAGTTCCTCCATAATCACCTCACCATTCAATACAGGTAGACCCTCTGTGCAGATGGAGTCGGCAGTGACGCAAGCACTACTGGCCCCACATGGTTATGGTGGGATTGGGGACCACATTGACCTGGCCTTGAACGCTGGCAGTACCACTTCCAAGCTGTGACCCTGAGCCAGCCACTGAACCTTGCTGAGCCTCAGTTTCCTCATCTAAAAGCAAAGTAAATCATGTCTACCTTAAAGTATTGAATCTGAGGATTAAATCAGGTAACACCTGCGAAGTGTCTAGTTCAGTATTAAAACACGTTCCCCACGGTACCTAGTCAGTGACGAATGGAAAATATTGTTACCTAGAATCTGGTCTAAAAATCCTTACCATTGGAATTTCTAATGCATTAAACCTCAAGGCAAAGGATTTAGATCCACAAGGCCCTTTACTCAGAGGCATGGTGTTTGGTGAAACTTTAACCGCAGAAACTTTAATCCCAGTTGGTGGCTGAGAAAGTGATTCTGGGGATGCCTGTAGGGGGCGCAGCACTGACCCCTAGAATATCAATGCTGAGCCTGCGTGGGCCAGTATTGGCGAATGAGCTGCCTGATGTTTTGGCCCAAGAAGGAATTGCTTGGCAGTGACGATGCACGGCTAAGCCAGGGAGCCCCATGAGGGTGGGGCTGGTCCATGTGACTGCCTGGAACCACCCCGGGCTCTGAGCTCTTGGGGGCCACCTCCAGTCTGCCTCCCCAGACCAGCGTTAAGGGGCAGATCTAGGCCTCTTGTTCACTCCAGGCAGGCCCTAGCTTCAAATATAGTCACGTTCTGAGGATGAGGGCTTCAATATATGAATTTGGGGTAGATGCGTTTCAGCCCAAAGCAGAGATCAACAGCCCCCTGGGCGGTTGACCACGGCAGTGGATGGGATCACCCACGGAGAGAGGGTCTGGGGGAGGACAGAAGGGAGCCTTAGTCCTTAGTGTCCGGGACAGAGCAGCCAGGAGTCCAGCGCTGTGGGGAATCAGGGATCAACATGAGGGTCTGGCCATCAGGAGCCATTGCTGACCTCGGTGAGAATGGTCTCAGTGGAGCAGTGGGCAGGTTAAGGGGGGGGGTGGGCGTCGCAGGCAAAGAAGGGAGCTGGGCAGAGACCACCTCCAACCAGAAAGGGGCTGCAACGTGCTTAGTTGTTGAATCTATTTTCCTGCCTCTCACTTAGGTCAGAACTTGTTCATTTCGAAGCTGAATACTTTGACCCAGAGATAGAGATTGCTTCTTTTTTGCAAGTAGGACTGGCCCCCGGGCACGCGTGTGCGCACACACACACACACACACACACACACACACACAATTATACAGCAGTAACACTCAATGAGTATATTGTAAGGGCTCTGGGGAAGCAGGCAGGGCCCCAAGCCTGACTGTGCAGCTCACTCTGTGTGACCTTGACCAAGTCCTTCAAACTTCTGGAGCCCCGGTTTCTTTGTCTTTTAAAAGTGGGGTCAGATTAGGTGAACCCCGAGGTCCTTTTCAGCGCGGACGTTCTGTAAACCAGTGCGACACTTCGATACAAGACTGTGTCCGCACCTCGTCACCCAGCCCTGCAGACAGAGGGTCCTCTCTTACGTTATTCTTTCTTTCCCCTGGAGCATCTGGTGACGTTCTCGGCCCTTATCCCCAAGGAGGGGCGTGAACCCTGGTGGGAAGGCCCCGTCCTTCCCCTGGGACCCCAGCCCATCCTGCAAGGCCTCCAGGGGCTAGACCCTGCTCTTCCCCCTCTTCCACGAGTCAGCAGATCCCCCGTGGATTCTCTCCCTACCCAGTAGCGGCTCCTGCTGCCAGGCCGCCCCGCGCCCTACACCCAGCTTAGGTCTCTGTCGGGCCCGGCATCAGCATACGCAGGACGCCCACGGACAGCCTTCCCTGCCCCCAGTCGCCGGCCACAGATGAGGACCGCACAGAGGGTGGGTGGCATTTACAGCCCTGGCATTTACTGCCAGCAGTATGTACAGTCAATCGGCCCACATTCGATTCACTTTTGCCCTCTCTCCACCCAGAGCAGCCTTTAAGGGGCCCCTTCAAGGGGCTGGGAATGCTTGGGAAGAAGTGTAAGATGGAGGTGGGATCCAAGACCCAGGCTGCTTCCCTATAGGAGGAAACAGCCCATAGAGGAAGGAAGGAGGACCGATCGGAGAACCGTCACTAGACCAGTTGTTCCTCACTCTTGAGTTGCATGGAGGTTTTCCTTCTAATCCAAAAGGAAAAATAATGGGGCCTCACTTCCAGGAGCACGCAGGTTCCTGAGAACCGATAGGAAGACAGTAAACCTTCCTGGGTTCATACGTTGACATCGGCTCCCGGTTTCTTGCCACTCAGGTGTCTAGGAAGCTGTCCCACCTCCCCTGGGGCTGCAGACCATGCTGCCCCGAGCGTTTGCCTCTAAGTAGCAGCTGCTCCGAGATGCACACAGCCCCCCAGCCTCATGTCGCCTCTAGACGAGGGTGGGCTCCCTGATGGCCAAGCCCTCCAGGTGGGCTGGTCGTGAGCCACAGGAGGGCATTGGAGGAGAGGACAGGAAGCCAGGACAAAGGACTGTGACGATGGCTTTCTGCATGTAAAGGCGGGTTTGAAGATTCAGCTTCTCGGCCACTTTGCCTTCCCTTGTGTGTCTTTCCTTTCCTATTCCCTTCCTCCCATCCAGCATGTGTATCTATCCTGGGGCTTCCAGCCTGAGCTCTGGAAGAGTCCCAGGAAAGCCACCACGAGGGTGCAGTGTAGAGCCTGTGACACCTCTCTGAGCCAGACCGCCCTCTCCACTGACCCGCTGTGACTTTGCACAATTCCTCCCTCCCCCAGCCCCAGCTTGGATTCCTCACTGACACAGTAGGGATAGGAGCACCACTGTCCCCACGGGGTTGCTGTCAGGACTCAAGGACACACAGCACTTGAGTCCACTGCCCTTTGTAGCCTCCGAGAGAGGGACCCTCAGTCCGTCCTCTCTCTGGCTTTATTCGAAGAGAATACTACCTACTGATACCTGCTCTGTGGGTAGATTCTAGACTCTGAATCTAACACTGCACTTTCCAGGCCACACGTGCTGGTTGCCCTAATTTGCTCAGGAGCCTCTTAACATTTGTTTTCCCTCCTCCTTCCTGCTTGGTGGTCAGTTTCTGGAGAGCAGGGATGTTATCTGAGGTCTTTTTACCTCCCCAGGGTCCACAAAATACAGACCTCAATACCAGGTAACTCAAGGTCAGTTGGTCAAGAATTTATTGAAAATCCATCCCTTTCTGGGATTTTCCGCATCTCCTCCCACCCATGCTGTGTGTGGTCCATCTCAGATGCAATTCCGTGCTTCCCGTGACTGATGTTCTTAACTACATCCCAACACGGTTTCTGAAGGTTGCTCAAAGCCGTATGAGGGGAAGGGGGAGTTCGGAATCAGTGCTTCTGGGCAGTGAGGCCAAGAAGAGGGCAGCCTTCATGGCTTTTTATGACAGTCTCAGCATTTCTGACTCTTTGCAGTCTGATTGGTATGAAATCATAGCCCGTGAGAGGACATGAGGATTTTGGAAATTGCTGTCAACCTTTTGCCCTTATGCCATGCAAACCACAATGAGATGTGAGGGGTACAGCTGGCTGCCTGCATCACCCGCTCCCGCTACGCTCTGGGAAGCAGGTTTGGTCCCAGGGACACACCAGCCTTGTCAGCAGCATCCCAATGCCTGCCACTATCTTGGGTGGTCGTTCGCTGATGACTGGGTAACCTCCAGCCATGGGACATGGAGCTCTCAGCTTCTGCTCTTGAGCCTGGTAACCAGGTCCCAAGAACCAACTCAGTAGTGGCACTAATTTGGGGGGAATGAATCCTCTAGAACCCTTCATGCCAATAACATGGCAAGGAAGACTTCCTCTGGGGCCCAAACCCCTTTGATGGTGCTCCCAGGAACCACAAGTCAGACCGAGGAAATCCATGATCCTAGGGACCCTCCTCCTCCAGATAGGATTGTTTGTAGGCCCTGAAGGGAGAGAAGAGTTAAGCTCACAATGGGATGGGCCTTGGATGGGCTCCATCGTTCAGCCACCACTCCATGCTGAGTTAGGGAGCACAGAGGGTACAGAGCTGGAGCATGCGTGGTGCATGCCTCCAGGAACTTAGAGTTTAGTGTTGGGGAAAAAGATATGCCTTGTCCCTCTAATTCAGGGAGGAAAAGAAATGACAGAGATCAGGAGAGAGGCACAAAATGTGATGTGAGAGTGGCTCTCATCACTGCATTCGGGGTGGAAATCTGGGCACGCATCTCTCAGTCACCAGAGCTGAGAAAGGGGCACCATTACATTTACTGCTAAGATTCTGGGCAATATAGGATGGCCTTGGATGCTGGGACATGAGGAAATGGGGGATTTTCTGCTCTCTCGTGTCCTAGCCCCATCCTCCATCCAAGGCCCAGACTGTGTTCCCTGCTCTCCCAGGAGAAAATCAGCTCTGCCCGGAGGTGATGGGTCAGGGGTCCACCACCCAGTCAGGAGGGAAGTGATAGTAACAGGGTTCTGGAGTTTCTTCCTGAACTTTCCCCAGGTCTATAGCCCAGCAGAAAAGGCCCTCCTCTTCAAATAAGGAATCATAGGGCCCTCCCGCATTTATTGTGTCCAAGGAGCTACGCTAGCAGCTCTAGGGCAAGGGGTTGGGAAACTACGGCCCACAGAGAAGAGCTGGCTTACTGCCTGCTTTTGTAAATAAAGTTTTATTGGCACACGGCCACGCTCCTTGTTAATGTATCCTCTGTGGCTGCTTTCACGCTACCATGGTAGAGTTGTGTAGCTGGAACAGAGACGGTAAAGCCTAAAATATTTACTATCTGGCCCTTTACAGAAAGAAAATTTGCTGATCTCTGCCCTCGGGGAGAAACTAAATATGAATGAAATCGTCACTGACCTATAGGAGACGCTTGATGAATTTCAGAGACAGATGTATGCTTCAATACCTGTAATATACTTCTGGGATGGATGTGATATAAATAGAAACTGCTTAGAATGGAAGGAGAGAGCTTTGGGTCGGGGGGTGGGGGCGGATTTACATGGAGCTTTAAAATTACAATACATCTCAGTTCAGATCCCACTTTCCAGGTACTCCACTCTCACTCGTGGCCAGTGGTGAAGGTACCGGACAGTGTCTGTAGAAGGAGGCGTCTTAGTCCTGAACTGTTTGGGCTCGATTCCGTAGGAGACGGAGCGCTGCTGGGGATTTTTGAGCTGTGTTTGGGTGCTTCCCTGTGATGTTGTCTGGAGAGATGCAAAATGGAGCAAATTATGAGGCTACTGCGAGAGGGCCGGTGAGAGCGAAGGCGGCAGCTAAGTCAGCCACAGTCCTTGGCAGCAGGAGCGGATTATAGGGAAGACTGGAGAGACACGTGCGGAGATGCAATAGGGTGACCGACAGCCTGGGCCTGGCATGGGCCGGGGGAGGTTTAGCATGGCAGCCAGGTCACTGGAAGGCAACCCATTCCTGTATCCCCCAGGCCCCATCAAGCATCGGTTAACAAGTTAGGGGGCCTCCCTGAAGTGACGACAAGGATCCAGAATTCTAAAGTTCCCCCACTGCTCCCAGATGCTCCAAACTGCAGTTTTAGGTGGGCTCGCCTCAGCGCTTCATCTTGGCTTCACCTCCCTTCCTGATCAGATGTGGAGATCACAAGTTGTGTTTAACAGCTTATAAACTGCTTTCACATCTGGCAACTCCCTTGGTCCTCACAACAGTCGGAGGGAAGGAAGGGAGGGAGGGAGGGAGGGAGGGAGGGAGGGAGGGAGGGAGGGAGGGAGGAAGGGAGGAAGGGAGGAAGGAAGGGAGGAAGGGAGGAAGGAAGGAAGGGAGGAAGGAAGACTATTAAGGTCTCTACAGATGAAGACATGCTGCCCAGAGGCCTCAGAGGGCTTCTTGAGACTCACAGCTGAGAACTCGGCAGGTGGGGAATAGGGCCGGGGCCCTAAATGTGTGGCAGCATTGCTCACATTCAGAAACAAGACTCTCCACTGGGCACAGGCCACGTGGCAGGCACTCAACTCGGAAGCTTCAGCATAGGTCATTTCATTTCATCTGCACAAGTGCCCACATGTTATTGGTGGGAAAGCCAAGGCTCAGGGGATGTGGTTCCTGCAAGGTCATGCAGCTGCGGAGCCAGGACATGAATCCAGAACTTACTCCAAGACCACTGCTCCTCCCCTACCTCCCGGCTGCCTGTCAAACCCCAAATCCGTCTCTGCTTTGGCTCAGAACTTGTCCTGTATCAGCTTGATGGATGTCAAGGAGACATGATTTGCTCTGCAATGTTATTTCCACGTGTGCAAATGATGAGCCATATTCGAGCAAGGCTCTCCTGTCCATTTTATTGAGGGCCCTGGACATGTCAGGCCTTGTGGGGATAAGCGATGATGACAATGACAATGTAAGAGTAAGAGTAGCAGCAGCAGCCCGTACCTGTACAGGGCTCACCAAGCTTGTGACACCGTTTTAAGCACTTTCTAAGCATTAATGCATTTAATCTTCATAACAGTCCTGACATAGGTACTGTTATTAATCCCACTTTACAGATAAGGAAACTGAGGCACTTGCCCAAACTTACATAGATAGTAATTACTCAAGCCAGAACAAATGAGAGGTCATTTTTGTCCTCTAAGTTACTAAAGGAAGTCCACCTGTAAGTGGATATTGTTAACGGCCAGCATCTTATAAGACACATTCTGTGCTATTTGGCAATGTTAGGACAAGTTCAGGTATTTTCTTTTGATGGTGGGCTCTGGCTCCCAGCATCCCCACCGTCATCCTGTGACCAATACAATCTCTGCTCCTCCCTCCTGCCTTGGACAGGTTCTTGACAACCTGGACAGCCACCTGAAAAAATCCGAATACTTCCGCTTCCTCTGGTTCCCGCACAGCGAAAACGTCAGCGTCATCTACCAGGACCACACCAACAAGGTAGCCGGGACATCTTCCCCTCCTCACACACAGCCCACCATTCCCACACGTCCCCACCCTCCCGCCAGCTCCCAGGGCGCCTGACGCCTGTTATCGTGCTGTTGAGCCGTGAGAGGTGAGAGGAAAAGCAAGGGTGAGCATCACTGAGCCTGAGGAGAGAAGCACAAAAGGCCAGAGGGTGGAAGGAAGAAGGAAGGTGGGCCCAGTAAGGGTCCATGTGTCTGCGGGGAGGGATGCGTAGGGGTGAGGTCAAGAGACAATCTAGATGTGGGGCAGGGGAACAGGGGACAGAGGTGTGGGCAGGACAGGATAGGCTGAGTCCTAGGAAGCTGGGCTAGACCTCAGAAGCCAGCTAATACATCCCACCTTCCCTCCAGCACCCCCATCTTTCCCACCCGCAACCGTACAGGTGAAGAAACCCTTGGTTTTGTCTCCCCACTGTGACCTTAGCAAACAAGCTGCTTCTCAGCAGAAGAAAACAAAACCATCACTTAGGATGTTGTTGATTGAACAAGTCAGGCAAAAGCCAGGACACCTACTGTGTGTATAAGGGGCTGGCATAGGGTTCATAAAGGATGATTGCTGGACACCCGGCTCGTGGGCTCTGAAGAGGAGGGACAGATGCACATTTTTGTCTTGTGCAAAATACATGAATACATGAACATATAAAAAAAGCATGAAACCGAGGGGATAGGGCATGGGAATCAGCGGTAGGAAGTGAGGCTTTCAATCATCCTGGCAGGTGGGTCACCCTTCCCCCATGACACACACACAGCCTCTCCTGGGACACATCTCCCTCTAAGGAGACACTCAGCTCTGGCCCCAAACTGACCACAAATTCTGCTTCTCAGCCTCCCTCCTCTTCAGCCAACTGGTTTTGGGACTATGCTGTTGGATTCTATTTACTGGAGTTCCTGCTCTGGATCAGGTAGGAGGAATGCAAGTGTCTCTTTTCCGAGCACCCGCCATATACTGTTGCAGATGTGGTCCATCAGAAGAACAACGTCCTACCTAGTTGTGCAAACTGGGTCTGTCTCCTGGGTCCAGAGCAGGGGTTTTCAACCCTGGGGAGCTTTTTAAAAAATACCAGTGCCCAAGCCGCACTCCCTGGCTCACAGGTGTTGTGAAGCTTCGTATTGTCCTGTTTCTTACCTCCTTCCCAGCCTGAAGTCTGTGCTCAGGCTCAGGCCCCATGTCTGCCACCAAACACGTAACTATGAGTGATGGGGAAGGTTTTATGGGGCCTTGAGTGGTGACTCTGTATCCAGCCAAGACATGGAATGGCATCAGATAAAGATGTTTGAAATGTTTCATACATGTAAATAATATAGGCAACACAAATTTAAAATATAAAGACTAATATAGTAAGCACCCACATCTTGTTGTTGCTACCGTATTAAGAAGTGAGACAACACTAGTAAAATTGGAGTCCTCTGGGTGGAACTCCCAGATCACAGTATCTCCCCAAAAAGGTAAACCACCCCCCCAGACTTTATGCTTATCATTCTCTTGCTTTTATCGATACTGTAGTTTTCTGAATCCTGAAAGAAGAAATTGGTAATTCAGCTTTGATAGTGATATTTCTCCATGTTGATATGAATAGCTGTAAGTAGTCATTTTTCACCGTACGCATTTACCACGATGTATGTATCCATGCTCTTGTTGATGGATATTTGGGTTGTCTCCAGGAATATTTTTGTCCATTACAAACAACGTTCCTGTGAGCATTCTGGAAAATTGCTTCTGATGTCTTGAGTATATAATCATGAGTGGAATTCCTGGGTCACCAAGTATAAGCATCTTTCGTCTTATAAGATCAAGTTGTTCTCCTAAGTGGTAATACCAAGTTAACTGCCAAGCACTGTGAGGTTCTCCGTCCTCCATAAGCTGTGCAAAATTGGACCTGTCAGGCTTTTAAATTTTTGTGTGCTATGTGTTAAATGGTACCTCATTATGGTTTTTAATTCTTATTTCCCTGATTATTAATAAGGTTGCCCAGCTTTTCAGTTTATTGATCTTTCAGATTTCTCTTCTGTGAGGTGCCCATTTATGCACTTTGTTCTTTTAAAAAATTGGGTTTTTTCTTAGTGCTTTGTACAGCTTTATTTACATGTATCTTGAGCACCAGCCCTTTTCTGGTTATGTGTGTTGCGTCACCTTCTCCCTGTTGGTGTCTTATCTTTCACTTTCATGGTGTTTTATCATGTGTAGATGTATTTAATTTTATCAAATGTAGCCATCTAGTCTTTTATCTTGAGGACTCTGGTGTCTTTTTAAAGATGGTGAGCCCAACCTAGAGGCCATCGCTCCATCAGATGACGGATCGGGGGTGAGAGTGGAAAATGCCCAGCCAGCTTCTCTCCCCTTCCATCACAGCAGCCTGGCAGTTTTATGTGCTTGTGTCTGTGGAGTCTGGTCCCAGGGAGCATCTAAATAAATTGGGCTGTAAATCACAGTTGGCACATCCCAGCCAGGGCGGATGCTCCGAGGGAGCTCCGTGACCTCTGAGCACAGCCCATGTGGCCCCCCTTTTCATGTCTTCTGGAAACTGCATCCACCCAGCCTCATCCCTGCAGCTCTGGGCCTCTTGCTGAATTATGTGCCCAAGGATGCGGGAATGAAAACTAACATAATGGATTGGATACCTGGTGACTTAATGGCTGCTTTGCGATCAGACTCACTATAGCCCCATGAGGGCAGGGATGCTGTCTGTCCTGTCAATCCTCAGAGCCCCAAAGAACACCTGGCACCTAGAGGAGGCTCATAGTATTTGTGTAGGAAATGCTAACGAAAAGCTTGGTCCCTGTCCTTGAGGTGTTCAGTAGCGGTCAACCGTATGGGTGATGGTGTTGGCCCTGGCTGACCAGGACAGAGAGACAGGCTTTCTCGGGAACAGATCCCTGGAGGGTCAGCCAGGACCAGGGCCAAGCTCAGCTCCTGTGCTGAGAACAGCCTGGTGCCCTGGGGCCGGTGGGAGCTGCCCCATGGCCATGCTGGCCTGGGACACCAGAGAGCATCTGCCTTGAGAGAGACAGCGTTCTCCTCCTCTTCCAACCCCTGCAGCGTGTACTTTTCACCCTCCCAACCCCTGCAGGAGAAGGAGAAGCAAGGAGAAGGCTGATTTTGCTTTCTTGGCTTCCCAACACATCTACAGTGAAAATTGATTTCTTTTATAAAGACAAAAAAAATGAACTTTAATCTGTGTGTGTGTAAGTATACATTTGGAAGAATGTGACTTGGTGAATGAGTTTCCCAGAGCAGAAAGCCAGGTGACAGCTCCTTCATGGCCCAAGAAGCACAGAGCCTTCCCTTTGCAATTCCTTGGGCAGCTCATTTCCAAACACAAGAATCCATAAGCCCAGCCCCCATGCTAGGCCACTGGCCCCCACTGGCCGCTTACAACAATCAAGTCCTCCCAGGATGGCCAGGTGTGGAAGGAGGGTGAATTACTACAGTCCTTATGGAAATTAAACTGGCAGCAACCTGCTGAAATTAAAACTCTGCCTGCCCTTTGCCCCAACAATCTGGTAAGAATATAAGTACAAAGACCTTTGTTATGGTGTGGCATGTGGTGGTACTACACCGAAAATGACAGGTTTTGGCGAGGATGTGGAGAAATTGGACCCTTTTGCGCTGTTGGTGGGAATGTAAAATGGTGCAACCGCTAGGGAAAACAGTACGGAGGTTTCTCAAAAACTTAAAAATAGAATTTCCATATGACCCAGCAATTCCACTTCTGAGGATATATCAGAAAGAACTGAAAGCACGATTTCAAAGAGATATTTGCACACTTGTGCTCACAGCAGCATTATTACAACAGCCAAAAGGTGGAAGCAACACAGGTATCTGATGGATGACTGGATAAACAAAATGGGGTATGTCCATACACCGGAATACTATCCAGCCTTAAAAAGGAAGGAAATCCTGACACATGCTACAATGTGGATGAATCTTGAAAACATTATGCTAAGTGAACTAAGCCAGACACATAAAAGGACAAATATTGTGTGATTCCACTTTTATGAGGCACCCAGAGTAGTCGAATTCATCGAGACAGGAAGTAGAACGGAGGTTGCCAGGGGCTGGAGGGAGGGCGCAGTGGGGAGCTGTTGTTTAGTGGGGACAGAGCTTCAGTTTTGCAAGATTCTGGAGGTGCACCACACAGCGATGTGAATATACTTAACACTACTGAACTGTACACTTAAACAATGGTTAAGATGGTAAATTTTATGTTACGTGTTTTTTTTTTTTTTTAATCAAAGTTTGGGTTTTTCACCAAACCCAAACCCTGAAAATAACCTAGTCATTAAAGGGGAAGAGAGGGATAAAATGTGAGATAAAATCCATAACTGGATCACGGGGCAGCCATGGAGAGAGTGATGGAGGGCGATATTCACATTCCCTGGAGGGATTTCCAGGCTGTAGGTAGGCGTACATGGCAGAGTATGTGGAGAATGAAGTCCTGGTTTGTAAAGGACTCAGCCCAGTGCCCAGCAAACAGCCGGCTCTCACTCACTGCTGGATAATACAATGATCACAGGCCCCTCTGCCCTGCCCCCCCCAGCACCTTCCTCCCAGGCCTCGTGGGCTGGATCAACCGCTTTTTCTTCTGGCTCCTGTTCAATGGGAAGAAGGAAAACTGCAACCGCAGCCACAAGATCTTCACCTACGAGTGCCGCTTCAAGCAACACGTGCAGGACTGGGCCATCCCCAGGTAGGGGCTGTGTGGGCCAGCCTGCGGGTGGGTCGGCAACAAACAGATTCCCTTGGGATCTGCCCTAGCACGTACACTGCCAACCAGGCTCCCCGTTCTACCTGTTATTAGTGGGGGGCAAACTGGAGGCTCTGAATCCCCATCTGGTGCCCTTGCACCATTGTGACTCTCAGGGAAACCAGCCAGGGGATCCCCTCCGCTTTCCCCATCAGCTCCTCTCCAGCCATGCAGCTGGGTAACAGCAGGCTGGCCAGCATCTGGTTTTTCTGAAAGACTGTCACCTGCGTTGTCCCTCGTCGGCTGAGTCCATGGAGCAGGCTGGGGGCCGGTACTCTGCATCTCAGTCCCTAGGGACACACCCCCTCGGGACTGAGGCTAGGTCTGTAGCCCAGATCACTGCAGCTTTCTCTCTGAATTGCCCCTCTTTGTCCCTCTTCAAGAAAAGGCGGGGGGGGGGGTTGGTGCCCAGGGCTTAAGGGGTGCCTCTGTTACCATGTTCAGGGGCTGAGGCCACCACACTCTTGGGGAAGGACTATTAGAAAAAGTAGAAGTCTTGGAATCAGAGTGACCTGACTGTCTGAAAAAGAGGAGGCTGGGGCATGGGACAGCTGTGGTCAGAGACCCAAGGGGAGCCCCCGATTGGGTGGGGTCCCTGGGATCTGAGCTGGGAGCAGTTGGTAGGTCTCCTCTTCTGTGAGGACTTTGAGAGCAGCCATGAGGAAGGGGCCTCCTGGGGACCGGGATCCCCGAGGCCCTCAAGGCTGGGAAGCCGTGCAGAGCCTCATGGGAGCTCAGGAGGCCCCTTCTTGAGGTCTGGGTTCCATCCCCCTGGGCCGAGTGCAGAGAGAAGACCAAGGAGGCCCTGCTGGAGCTGAAGGCCATGCTGGAGGCGCACCCCAAGGTGGTGGCCCACTACCCCGTGGAGGTGCGCTTCACCCGGGGGGACGACATCCTGCTGAGCCCCTGCTTCCAGCGCGACAGTTGCTACATGAACATCATCATGTACAGGTGAGCAGCTCGTGGAGGGGGCAGGGTGGGGCTGGGCTCCCTACCCCCACCCTGCCACCCTGCTTCGAAGGGACCCCTCTCCTTTCCCAGCTTTCAAGTCCAGTTCAAACACCACCTTCTCCCGGGAGACTTCCCTGATCCTGGCCGCAGAAAATCGTCTTTCTCTCCTTCGAGTTCCTACAACCACCCTTTCTAGCCTATGTTATGTTAATGCAGTCATTAATATTAATGAATATGTAATAGTAATGTTAATGTTAATATGCATAGCTACTACTTGTGAAGCTGATATTACTGAATGACAAGTCTATGCTATCTCATGTGCCTGCCCTAGTCATTGATTCCGAGAGCCTGGCACTGTGTCGAGAAGGATTCTGAGGCCAGGTTTCAGTTCAGCCAAAAAGAGAATCAGGCCTGGATGCATTTGTCCATCTTAACCGGCTCCACCAGGCCCTGTGCCGATACCTTAACCTCATGACTGCGTTATCTTTTTCCTGATTAGTTGCACAGTAATCTCTTGTATGAGGCTTACGGGCATGGACGGTTTAAGAAGCTCCTCTTTTCTAAAACTTCCTGCCTAAGACATGTCTTCCTTCCTTCCCATCCCCCATTGATAATAGCCCTTCTCTGACTTTGCAAAAGACAAATATACTCTCTCCCAGCCTGAATCTTACTATGCTGTATTTCTCCAGCATGTTAAAAACCCCAAACTCAAGGGATCCCAAGGGACAATTCAAGAAGGCGCTGTCCTGGCGGGAGTCCCTGAAGCCAGAAGAGAGTTTCTGAAACACGTACTGAATGAGAGGAGGCTTATTTCATGTAGGGACAGACTTGCAGCCAGCCTCATCCACATCTGTCTGTCTATCTTATCCCTACCTGTGCATGTAAATTCAGAAGTGAGAAAGTTGCCATGGGGCTGCATCATAACATTTGAATTTTTTAAAGCTCTGACTTCGACTTTTTCTGTCAGTAAATCTGACTTTGCAGGACTGACCAACTAGGTTATATGGCCATGCTTTCCATACATCAATGAGGGGATTCTGATACAAATATTTATTTTTAAGGTTTGTGTGTGTGTGTATATATACATATATATATATATATATATATATCTCCTTAAAGTAATCTTTACATTAAATTTTTTTAATTTACATTTTAAAATATTTAGATTTAAAATTGAAATCTTCAAGCTACATGAGTATATAAATATACATACATATATGTGT
>NW_021703782.1:10779839-10782948 GCF_005190385.1 Monodon monoceros | reverse complement strand
GTATATATATATATATATATATATATACATACATACACACACACACACAAATCTTTAAAATTATTTAAACTCATGACAACTTTCAGTGGCCAGTTAAAAAATATGCAAGAGGATGTAAACCTTTTCCAAATCCTTCTGAGCAGAAGCCCTCAAGGTGCTGGGTCACTGCTGTCCATGTCCTGAGGGCACAGGCAAGGTGCCTAATAACAGTGGGTGGGACCGTGCAAAGCAGAGACAGGGCCTCACCTCCTTCTGCCCCCTCCCCAGGCCCTACGGCAAGGACGTGCCGCGGCTGGACTACTGGCTGGCCTACGAGACCATCATGAAGAAGGTGGGGGGCAGGCCCCACTGGGCCAAGGTAGGATGTTTCATGGGGGTTGTCAGCTGGGCAGCTGCTGTGAGCTGAGGCTTCCACCAGAGGGCGCCTCTCCTCCCAGTTGCCCTGCCTGCCCAAGGCTTAGATGTGGGGAAACTTGGGCTGAGCAAGTGACAGGAAGGAGGGCCCCCACGATCCTAACCAGACCATCTTCCCTCTGCATTCATGTTCCAACAGCCCAGTGACTAATTCTCTGAGTTTTCAGAAAACTTCCTCACCTTTCATTTTATTTAATTCTCATAGTAACCCTACGAGCAGGATAAGGCGGTGGGTCTATTTAACAGACAGGAAACTAGGGGTCTCTCAGAGGTGACAGGACTTACTTACTAATTAGCAGTTGAATTGGGGCCAGAGCCCTCTCCACTCACCCACTGCCAGGTGGCAAAGGGAATGGGAAGTTTAATGCTGCATTTTAACACCTTCCTTCTTTACTTTCCAAGAACTTCCTCCCTCCTCTTTGGGTCTCTACATTATAGGTGCATGTGAATGAATGCATGCATGTATGTGCTTGTGTGTGCCTGGGGGTAGCAGCGTCACACATGCAGGCATCCAGACGTGGGGGCCTGTTTGCAGCTCCGCTGCAATGCTGGTTCCAGGGAACGAGGCCTGTTGTATCTGGTTGCTTCCTCAGGCCCACAACTGCACCCGGAAGGACTTTGAGAAAATGTATCCTGCCTTTCCGAAGTTCTGTGCCATCCGAGAAAAGCTGGACCCCTCGGGGATGTTCCTGAATGCGTATCTGGAGAAGGTGTTCTACTGAAGCACAAACAGAAAACAAGTCAAGCCCACCCCATCCCATTCCCCAGGCCCACTTCCCATGAGGTTGAAGGCTCAGCGTCCCTCTGGCCTGATGGGGAACAGACCTCTTCCCCCAGGCGCTCTGCCACGGTGCCCACAGCTGCTCTAACCCAGAGTAAGGAGTCTGGATCTGGGCAGCTCCCACTTCCCTCATCCTCACAGGAACCCCATGTAAGGAAGAGCACCAAATCCCCATTTACCTCTTCAGCCGCATCCTTTCAGCCCAAGCCTGCAATCACCACATGCTGTTTCCCAGAAGACAGAGAAGCCCCCAAATGTTCTGTGTCTAGGAGGTCAGGATTCAGCCTTTCACAGGTTCCACCCGCTGGTTGGGTGTCCGGAGCTCCAGGGATCCCTTGCCCACCCTTGCAGGGAGGGGTCCCCCTGGCAAGTGTTTGGGCACAGAGGTCGTGTGTGCTGTGCTCTGCTTTCTTTCACTCTCGAGGGTCTTTCAGATGCTCAGGTGCGTGCCCCCTGCCCTGGGACTGCCCTCTTCCAGAGGGTCCACCTGTCCATCTGACCTCCCATAGCCCGACCTACAGTGTGTCTATTCCAGGGGATGTTTGGGGAGTGGGACTCTCCTTGCCTTCTTTTTAATAAAGGCCAAGAGTTCATTCACTCTCTGCTCCCTCCTCTTCATCTCCAAGGTAATCCTTTGGGAGCAGGGGGCTCCCTGATTCCCCGACTGCCTTCCAGAGGTAACGGGTCTCGGACTTGCCTGGAAAATGCTCTTCATATCCCTCCTGCAAACTTAGTTTCAAGCTGCCTCTGACCTACCACACTTTGTGGCTATTCTTTCACCAGGCTCTTGTTGAACATCTACAAGGTGCCAAGTGCTTTGGGGGAATTAAAAGGACCTTAAGGGGCTTTCCTGGTGGCGCAGTGGTTAAGAATCCGCCTGCCGATGCAGGGGACACAGGTTCGAGCCCTGGTTCAGGAAGATCCCACATGCCTCGGAGCAACTGAGCCCATGAGCCACAAGTACTGAGCCCAAGTGCCACAGTTACTGAACCCCGCACACCTAGAGCCCATGCTCACAACAAGAGAAGCCACCGCAGTGAGAAGCCCACGCACCACAACGAAGAGTAGCCCCTGCTCACTGCAACTAAAAGAAAGCCCGTGCGCGGCAACAAGGACCCAATGCAGCCAAAAATTAAATAACTAAATTTATTTTTATGAAAAGAACCTTAAGACAGGTTCCTGGCATCCAGAAATGTATATTTTAATCATATGTTTCATAAGAGGTTAATACGCAGACTATATAAGAACTCCTCAACAACACAAAAACAACTGATCAAAAATGGACAAAGGGCACTGGTTGGGAGTCTGCCTGCCGATGCAGGAGACACGGGTTCGTGACCCGGTCCGGGAGGATCCCACATATCGCGGAGTACCTGGGCCCGTGAGCCATGGCCGCTGGGCCTGCGCGTCTGGAGCCTGTTGCTCCGCGGCTGGAGAGGCCACAGCAGTGAGAGGACCGCGTACTGCAAAAACAAACAAACAAACAAAAAATGGACAAAGGGGCCTCCCTGGTGGTGCAGTGGTTGACAATCCGCCTGCCAATGCAGGGGACACGGGTTCGAGCCCTGGTCTAGGAGGATCCCACATGCCGCGGAGCAACTAGCCCCGTAAGCCACAACTACTGAGCCTGCGCCTCTGGAGCCTGTGCTCCCCAACAACAGAGGCCGCGACACTGAGAGGCCCGCGCACCGCGATGAAGAGTGGCCGCCGCTCGCCGCAACTAGAGAAAGCCCTCGCACACAAACGAAGATCGAACACAGCCAAAAATAAATAAATAAATTTTTTTACAAGGCAAAATTCCTTTAAACAAAAAATGGACAAAGGACTTGAATACACATTTATCCAAAGAAGATACACAAATGATCAGTAAGCACATGAAAAGAGGCTGCACATCACTAATCACTAGGGAAATGA
>NW_021703782.1:10675190-10779829 GCF_005190385.1 Monodon monoceros | reverse complement strand
GCGGAGTCCGAGTCACTCCCATGTTCTACAGATGAGGAAACAGAGGCTCAGAGAGGTGAGGATACTTGTCCAATGTCGCATAGCACGTTAGGAAAGGCAGTGCCAGTAAACCAAAGTACATCCTGAAGCCGTATATTTTCAATAGCTAGAATTTAATTTTTAAAATCAACAAATTTTGGGGCTTCCCTGGTGGCGCAGTGGTTTAGAATCTGCCTGCCAATGCAGGGGACACGGGTTCGAGCCCTGGTCTGGGAAGATCCCACATGCCGCGGAGCAACTGGGCCCGTGAGCCACCATTACTGAGCCTGCGCGTCTGGAGCCTGTGCTCCGCATCAAGAGAGGCCGCGATAGTGAGAGGCCCGCGCACCGCGATGAAGAGCGGCCCCCGCTCGCCACAGCTAGAGAAAGCCCTCGGACAGAAACGAAGACCCAACACAGCCATAAATAAATTAATTAATTAATTTTAAAAATAAATAAAATCTATGAATTTTGCATTCTATTTCATTATGTAATTTTGTTTTAAACTTGTGAGCAATGTTCTATTTTCCAAATCTTTAAGTGACATTTCTGCTTAATGCAGTAGTGCCGTGTTTGTTGTGTGCTTTTATCGCACCTCGCCTCTACCCCAGGGGGAGAAATACGGACATTAAGGAACACACAGTGCAATGACTTAAGCCCCAAACCCTGAGGTTCAGTAAAACTTCAATTCCTGGTAATTGTGAGGCCAAAGAATGTTCTGGAAATAGACGTTCTAATTACCAGAGAACCCGGGTCCCCTTTCTGGATCAGGCTTTTGATGAATATAATTTACTCTTCCTTTGATTTGAGATCTTTTGATGCCTGAAGGTCATCCTCCCCCCCCAAAAAATTCTCCTTGCAGAGTCCTTTTGGTACCAGCTGTGTCCTGAAGCCATAAATTGCGCTTCTGAAGGCATTGCTAATGCAGATCCACTTTTCTCTCCTCTCTTGTCTCCTCCTGGCCACTGCTGGTCCAGGTTCCCACTGACTGGCTTCTCGCCTCTCCCAGCACTGCCCTCACGTCCAAGCCTCAGGTAGCATGAGCCCCGCTGGCACACACTCAACTCATCTCAGGGGACTCGGAAAAATCGTGGGTGCTGAGGCTCAGAGCCTGTACTTCTAACAGCGAACAGTGATTGCCAGCTAAGGAATCGGCTGGCAGGATGAGGAAGGCGGTCCCCCTGGGCCAGTGTGAAACTAAATCATAGTACAGCATCAGAGCTGTTGGGCCGTGAGCGGCTCTCAAAGTTGAATTTGCGGTGAGTGGTCACCGGCCAAAAGGAACCGTATAAATCTCATGAAGCCGACTGAGTGAACTCCGGACAGCTCGTCCCCTCAGGGCGGCCGCCTGGCCCCAGCACCCCACAAATTCACAGCTGAGAACGGGAGGGCTCCGGGTGAGCTCTGACGGTCCCAGAAGGATGCACCACCGCTCAGAAAGCCTCCCCAAAGGCAAAGATGTGGGACATTTAAAAGCCAAGCCAGATGCCCCCTCACTTCAATTGTAGGTGTCTCTGCATGGGGATAACCCCAAATCTGCAGAGTCAACTTGGCCACCTGCAGGGGCTGGGCCCAGAGGAAAGATACGGGGAGGTGGGTGGGTCACCTGACTGGAGGGAGAGAGGGCAGCGAAGCCCAGCCATCAGCGGAGCCGGAGCGCAACTCTGGTCCTTCTCTCAAGGTCCGCGTCCGCTGTCAGCCCCGGAACAGGGATTCATGCCGCCCCCTGGTGGCAGCTGTCGGGATCCTTCGAGGTGCGGGCCCAGGCGGGGCAAAGCGTCCCCCTCTGACCTACAGGCAAGAGGCTGGCTAGTCCCAAACCCTAAAGCGACTAGGAAAGCCTCAGAGAAGGGAGCAAACCCCGAGGGACGCCCTGGAGGAGGGGCAGTGCCGAGAGGGAAGAGATCTCTCCACAAAGGTAGGTTTCACAGTTAGAAGGGGTGTCTCTGGGTCCGCTACTAGGAAGATCTTACCTGTAGGTCTCCAGTCACTAAAATGAGTCCAAAGCAGGAGTTATTCCAAGAATGGGGCAGTGGAAGCTGGAAAAATAGCTACGAAAAATAACTACGAAAAATAGTTCCGTGAGGAACCCCTGAACTAAGGGGGAAAAAATACAAGGCAGTGTCTGAGTGAAGCTGCACTAAATACCCAAGCCTGGCTTATTTTCGTTTCCATCCTGAGTTTCTTTCCCCATGTGGCAGGATCAAGAGCGGCCCAGACATTTCCAGAAAGTTCCCAAAAAGAGTTATCAAAATTTTGGTTTAAGTTTTGACATCCACAAATGGATGTTTTTACACACACAGAGTGAGAGAATGTTACACTAGGCTCCAGATAATTGCTATTTTTAAAAATGATACCTTGGGACTTCCCCTGGCGGTGGGTCCAGGGGTTAAGACTCCGAGATGCCACTGCAGGGGGCACGGGTTCCATCCCTGGTCAGGGAACTAAGATACCCCCATGACGTGGGGCACGGCCAAAAAAATATTTTTTTTTAATTAAAAAGAAAAAAGAAGAATGATACCTTGTGCACTCTGGGCAGGTGGGTTGGGGAGGGTCGCGGGCTTGAATCTGGGGAATGAACAGCTTCCTTCGGTGCTGTCAGTGCATCTCTGTGATTTTATACCTGTGCACGAAGCCCTTCCCAAAGAAGGCGAAAGCCTCTTTATGGATGTGAGGCTGGAGTAATTGGTCCACCCATCACCCACACCTGTGTGGCGGTCAGCGTGGGTCAGGTGCACGTTTTTATTGAATTGGGCACCGAAGGGTCTGGATATCAAGAGGAGGTTGTAGGAGAACGTCTGGTCCCAGCTGAACGTCGTTATCGTTACTCCTTTGGTGCTGGAGGCAACAAACAGATGAGGGCAAGTAAAGTGCTGACCTGTCTCCATTCCCTCTCCTAGCCTGAGTGACTCCCCTTCCCCAACCTTGGAGTGGACTTGACCTGGCTGGAGGCAACTGTTGACTGAGGCCTCAGAGTGGTGGGCGCAGGGCAGGAGGCGCTGGACCAACGGCCGTCACCCCACCCCACCCTGCGCGGTGTCACCCTCCGGGAGGATTCTGACAGAGGGGTCGAGATATCCCAGAGGCAAACAGAGAGTTCATTATTAACCTCGTAAATTGTTCCACTTGGCCTGGCGTTCACTTGCTATCATATTGACTGATTTGGTAGTCATCAGTTCTATTAATAAATTCTGCAGACCCGAGTCCCTCTCGAGCTGTCTTTAGATACATTTCATACTTCCTGGGTTTGCCAAGCTATCCTGTCACAGCGAGAAAACCCCGGGCAAATGCTGGGTCTAGAGAGGATACTAAGGTGGGAGCCTGGCCAGCGAGGGCCCCATGGACCCCAGAATCAGACCTGGGTTTGATCCCAATTCTGCATGACTGCAAATAAATGGTCCTTATTATGTCTACACCCGCACTCCCAATTACCTCTCCCCGAGCCACTTCCTGTCTGCACCTCATGCTCAACTGTGGATGCGACTCCGGGAATCTGTTTATGGTGGAGTTTCAATTGCTTTGGAGGCACAAACATGAAACAATTTGATTCACTCTGACCACTGTTCCCATCACTTAACAGCTCATGCAGATTGGGTTTTTTCTTCCTGAAAAGGTCACAGTTACTAAAACGATCCAAAGTTTACTATGGAACGTCACCCTTGCATCCAAAGCAAACTCTTCCCCTCCCGCATCGGAGGAGGAGGGCTGGAGGAGGTGAGGGGCGCACAGGCTGCCCTCCTCCGGTTCTGAGCAGACCAGCATCGGGGCGTGTTCCCACGCTGGACCACGACGTCCTCCTCGCTCCTGGTCAAGCTCCTCTGAGGTGAGGTGGGGTCTTGCTTGGTCTGTTGACCCGGGCTGCTACTAGCAAGGGGTCTCCTCTCCCCCTAGACAAGTGGACGCTGTCCTTGGGCCAGCCTTGAACTTGGTGCGTGTGTCCTCCTTAGGCCCCTGCCAGCAGTCTAAGCCTCCAGGGCCCTTGGGGTGGGACAAAGTTTCTCTTCCGTGGTGAGCATTTTCCTCCAATCCAGTCACTGTGACTCTGTGACCTTGTAACCCCAGGGGAGGTGATGCCTAAAGGAGACTAATTGGAGGCCTTTGGGGGAAGGGAAGCCCGAACCAAGGGGCCCCTGTCAAGCCCACCCTCACCACTAGGTGGCGAGCTCTGCTCGGCGCACTCTGGCGGGGCTTCCGGGCTCCCACGGCTCCCCTATTCCCCACCCCTTCAAAGTGCAGGGCTGCAACCCGGGGTCCCCGCCTATAGTCTCTGTGGACCACAAGGAACTGGGGTGGGGTCTTCTCCCCTCTAGGCCTTCCTGTCACAGGGCACTTCTCTAATGAAGGCTACTCCTGGAAGCCTTTGTGCTGTGCAGGGGAGAAATAACTCCTGCCCTGAGGGGAACTGCAGGGACCCAATGGGATTACACAAAGCAATTAGCCCAGGGCTTAGAGCACTGTGGTTGGCCCAGGGCTGCTAGTTACAATTGCCCAAGCGGCACATGGCACAACTCTGGGGTCGTTGCACCTCATCAGAGATGACATCTAATTACAATTTTCTAGCAGAAGGCTTTCAAGTGTCAACGTAGAGGCTGACAGTGGATTTGTGCCACTCCCCTGGCCAGGCAGAGGACAAGCCCTCTCTTCTCAGAACATCAAGCCCTGCTCCCATTCTGCTGCAAGGATCCTGGAAGCCAGAAACCAACATCTCATTTCCTGCCTCGGACCTTCTAGGGCCTCAGGCTGGAACTACTGTTGGGGATGGAGGGACGTCCACGGACCCTCAAACCAGGCCACTGTGCAAAGAAGGAAGAGGGTGGGGAAAAGGGGTCCCAGTGAAACTGAGTCAGCTTTAGCCTCTGAATTTTAAGGGGCAGGTCTAGGAGAGTTTAAAGGAGGTTGCGTAAAAAGAAGCAACAACTTGCTGTAGTGACTGCCAGCATCCAGCAACATAATGGAAAACAGAAAATAATTTTTGAAACATAAGCTGTGGCAATGATGTAATATATAATTTACAATTATGGTCATTTTAGCAAATGCCTTCTGAACCATAACCCTAATTAAGGTTATGGTATATCTTTAAATGAATCACCCTAACTTTACTCTGAACTTCCTTGATAGCAATACTGAAGTACTAGCTTCTGTGAACATATACTGAGCCATAGAGTTTGTTGCTTGTGTGGCAGGGTTGTTGATAACTTGGAGAAACAAGGAATGGTAAACTAAGAATATTTTAAGCTTTTAATTTACATGTGGACTTTGCTACAAACCTTGAAGCGTATTTGATGAACAGAATTCTGTAGAGAAGATTCATAAATGGAGAGGCTTCTTAATGTGAAGTACCGCGGTTAGTCACTGCCACCTGCTGGCAACGTAAGGTCCTGCAGGCCAGCTATGTTTCAGAGTGAGGGGTGAATAGTCATCACGAGAAACCCAGGCAGAGGAGAAATTCCTGGGGTTGAGGGAAAGATATAAAGTTTGTATAGACAGACAGTGGTCAATCAATGCCACAGTCAAGAAGGTGCCTCAGGGATTCTAGGCTCTTACAGCTAAAAGAAAATTACCTCGTTTTGTTTTGGGGGGCACTACTTTTTCCATAAGGAAAATATCAATTATGTATGGAAATAACTGGTATGCCTTATTTTTACCCCTTCTGCACCCTAATTTTCAATGTATTCCTTCAGGGTATCACCCCCGCCCCCATCAGAATATGTATCTGCTTTATAATGGAATGGAAAAGATTCATTTTTCAGAAACGTATTTTTAGCTGGCTATAGGGAACATCTCTCTTCCTAAAAGCAAGAAATCTTTGAACTGGGTCAACTTCACTGTCCCACTCCTTTTATGCTCAACTATATGAGAACATACCATCTTAGCCATTGCTTTTTCTTTTCTCCTTTTTTCTTCCACACCCAAATGAAAGTGTGTGGGAGATTTAAAAAAAAAAACAAAACAAAACAAAAATAGCATAAAGAGGACACAGCAGAGCATTCAGATTACAAGGCGGTTTATTGAGTTAGTGGCATGCGGGGAAGTTCTTCCCGTGATCAGCAAATGCAGGCATTACAGTGCAAATCCAGAGGGAGAAGCTGGGTGCGGTCAGGAGGGCCTCGAGCCCAGGGCCTGGTCAGCTGGTGACGTGCAGAGCTCTCTAGAGGGGGCTGTGGCTCATCGCGGGGGCAGCTGGATGCAGACACCCCCATACTTGGAAAAGCAACGCTCACATCTCACTCCTCCCTGAAAAAGAAGGTGGGGAGGGGAAGGTGAGGCCTGATATTCACCGAGAGGCAGCAACCAACGCTCCAATTCTTATCAACCCAGAAGAAACATCCTCCAAAGGAAGGAGAAAATTCCCAGTAACTTCGTGGTTCCCTGCCTGCGCTGTGGCTACAGGAGCAGCGATTCCCAGGCCAGGTCCTCTGCCCTCTTCTCAGTCCCCAGGGACCTGATGGGCCCAGAGGGACCGCAGGTGAGGCCCACACACTCACCGGCTCTTCTGGCGGTATTGTTGTAGCGCTTTCTCTGCCACAGTCTCCATAAACTTAGGATTGGAGACTTCTTGTGGGACCGTCACAGTGAAGGGGTAGGAATCAAAGAGCTTCACAACCACCTTAGTGAGGCCAGAGGGAACGCTGGGGTCGGAACTGTGGGAATTCACCTAAAGGGAGAAAAGTCACAAGAGGGCAGAAACAACGGTCAACACGGACTCATTTGGCACCTGAAGTCAGGCTTATTAATTCAGATCAGTTGACCCCTTTGCTTTTTACTCACCTCGACACCTATACAACTTGGTGAACAGAAATGCCCTAATTCAGAGACCCTCGTTTGTGGGTATAAATGTCATTCACGAAGGACCAACCTGGGGGAGCCCCACCGAGTAAAACATGTTTCCTTTGAGGAGCCACTGGCCACGTGGTGGTAGAAGAGGAATCAGGGAAAGAAAAAGAAAAGGTTCCCAGCACTAGAGGGAAGCTTCTTATCACTGGAGGAGAACGATGGGACAATTCATGAGCCATCCTAGGCAGGACAGGGCAGCAAGGCAGCTCCCCGGAAAGGGCACTAGCTCTGCAGCCGGGCAGACAGGTTCAAACAAACACCCAGGTGATCACCCTGCAGATAGGAGACGCTGGATAAGATGCTGAACCTCTCAGTTTCCTCATCTGTAAAATGGGTTCATGACATTCCACGTCACTGAGTGATAAGGTTTCCATGCACCACTGGACCTGAGGTTTTTGTTTCCTGCCATATGACAAATGCTCAGTGAAAAGCAGACATGCGCTCTTGAACATCTTCACCCCGTTTCAGCCCTGGGGGAGGATCACATGAGCTCCAGACAACACCTTGAGCCCAGCTTCAGTGTGTGGCCAGGACAGACTCACCGTGGAGACCTGGAGATAGTGCTGGCTGTCGCTGTGCGTGAGGTTGGCCAGCTGGGACACCCAGGTGAACTGCTCGTTCAGCTGCTTCAGCAGGGAGGATGTGTTCAGCATCTTCTGCTGGTAGGACTGGAGCAGCTGGTCGTACAGCTTGCTGAACTTCTCCGCCAGCTGCAGGGACATGTTCAGCTGCTGGCGCAGCTGCATCTGAGAGGAGTCGTTGGCTGAACAGTCTGCCCGGAGATTAAAAAAAAAAAAAGACAAACGACAGAAACGTGAAGGGAGAGCTAAAAAGGGATGAAAACAAATGGCAACCAGTTCACGCAGCCAGGACCTAAGGCAGAGCTACTCCAAGCTCCAGTCCACCAAGCGTTCGCTAGCAGCCCAAGACAAAACAGAAGGCTCGCCCCGCATGTAAATCAGCATGCGCGTCCTTCATTGAGAATGTCTTGCCCTGGGAGACGATGTCATCTGAACTAAACTGTCTCAGTGACATCACTGATTTCTCTTTGGGTGCAGGACCCTGTCCCCTTGGGGACCAGCAATGAGGGGCACTGCCCACACCTCAAGAAGCACGGACCTCAGGGCTCCATGTGCTCAGACCTCACTGCCCTCCTTCCCTCCATTAGTCATTGCAGGAAACGGTGGATGTTACTTGTAGCTGCCATGGTACCTGCTATGTACCAGGCACCACCAAGTGCACTGGATAGCCGTGATCTCTAATGGTCAGATGTATTCTGACGTTAAGTATTATCAAGAATGAAACTGAGGACCAGAGCGGTAAATCATTTGCCTAAAGTCATAGGATGAACGATTTGTGAGGGCAGGATGTTGAACCCCAGGCTTTAACTCCTAAACTTGGGCTCTTCCTACTCTGAGTCTGTGGCTCTGGAAAATTCTCCAAGCTTGCCTATATCTATAGAGTTGGAAATTCTGGCCCCAGGAGCCTGGGTAGCAGAAGAGCCAGTCAGGACCCTCGGGCCACAGAGCACAGTAGCCTGGGGTTGGGCATCCGGGCTTTGCCCACCTGCCCACCATGGCTGGTCGCCAAGCTCACCAGAGAGCAGGGAAGTTCATTCATTGCTTTTGGTCACCAAGTGCCCACTGCAGGTTGTCAGGTGGATAAGGGCTGGGAACTACCCACTCTCTCTCTCTAAAAACTACTGTTTTTCTCTCCCTTGATTTTTGAAAGATATTCCCCAAAAGAGCACATCAAACCCAAGCACGTCAGGGGAAAGGGGGCGTTCTTTGCACACTTCACCATGGTGGCTGTAATGATTTCCACTAGAATAAAATAAAATGTCAGGTGGGGCAAGACATAGGATTATTAACAATAAACTGGGTTGAAAAAGGTACATAATGATGAAACTTAACTCTTCTTACCAGGGAATCATGGAAAATAAGGACTGTCATTGAGAACTGGGTAGCAGTCTAGAGCAGTGGCTCTCACTTGGGGCGGTGCTGTCCCCAGGGATATTTGACAAGGTCTGAAAACCTTTTTGGTGTCACAACTGGGGTGAGGGTGGGAGGCTACTGGCCTCCAGTGGGTAGAGGCCAGGGATGCTGCTAAACATCTCACAGTGCACAGGACCGCCCGCCACAAAGAAGGACCTGGTCCAAAATGCCGGTAGTACCGAAGTTGTGAAATTCCAGTCTGGAGGTCCCGGGCAGCACCTGCTCAAATGGCTGCAAGCACCTTAGATAAGGGGTCATAAGTCTTCTTCAATGTAGAAA
The DNA here is from genome assembly GCF_005190385.1 of Monodon monoceros. Taxonomy (NCBI): domain Eukaryota; kingdom Metazoa; phylum Chordata; class Mammalia; order Artiodactyla; family Monodontidae; genus Monodon; species Monodon monoceros. The sequence continues at coordinate 10,770,704 of NW_021703782.1, read as the reverse complement.
AGAAAACTGCTGTTTCAGGAAGCTGTGATCAGTGAACATTAAGATCAGTGCCAGGGGCGCCAATCTGAGCTTGGGGATCTGTAGGTCTCTTCTTCTGGCCCTAACGTGACTCTCTCACGGTGTGATTTACACTCTTCTAATCGTGGTATTTTATGGGATAAACCCAGGAGGTTGTGTACTCACCTCTCGCTTCTTCATAGATCAGCCTCTTATAGCACTTGTATTTCTTTTGCAGTAGCTTCTAAAATCACAGCAATGAGACTAGGAATATTTAGCTAGACTCTGAAGGCCTGCCCGGGCAAACCCAAAAAGTATTAAGTAAGAGCAAAGCCGTAAGATCGATCCGCTCGGTACAAGGGAAACAATTAACTTTTTCCGAGCATAGACTGTTGTGGGCCAGGAAGTGTTTCGCCGCTTTTATAGGTGTTATTTCCAAGTAAGAAGAATTTAGTCCCCCTGATAAAACCGAAGGAAACAGCAGAAGGGAGGTATTTCCTCTGCCTCAGGGACCAACCTACCAAAGGTAAGTTTGCCGGGAAGCTAGGGTACCACTAGGAGAGACCCACGTGTTCAGGGTAGAGAACACAGCAGCACTGATCGGGAACACACCACAAACGCCCCCAGGGCGTCATGTAATCTTGGGCAGGTCACCAAACCTTCTCTGACTGAGTGTCCTCCTCTGTAAGACAGGGATGATAACTGTAGCCACCCCGGTTGTTCCAAGAAAAAGAGTAAATGTTTGTAAAGTGTTTACAAGAGTGTTTAGTAACACACACATGGGAAGAGTTTGTTTAACAGAACCACACTGCCTAAACTCTCACTGTCCGCGCAAAACACGAGGACGTCTACTAGGTTTGGCCCTTGGGAACAGACGAACTGAGGGAAGTCAAAGGATGACAGCTCTTTAGAAAAGCACGGCAGCTCCTGCCACCGTCAGCCTGTTAACCGTGAGCTGGATCATGCAGTAAGCACCTTGTATTCTGTCCGACTTCAGGGACAGCCCCTCATCTTAACCCGCGACCCCAGATGGGGACTCAAGCAGAGCTGGGCAAAGGACTCCCCCACCCAGAGTCACAGCTGGAAGGCAACAGGGCTGGCATTTGAACTCCCATCCGTCTGAGCCCATAAAAGCAGCCCTAGTGAGGTGCTGGAGACCCGAGGATACAGGAGACCACGGGGCCCCCTGACTCACCCATGGACAAGATCTCCTGGCACTTTTCACACTGGTCCTTCATCTTCAGGCATCCCGTGGAGTTGTGGCGGATTTCCTTGCACACGGTGCGGTCACTGCTGTTTTCTGGAGACACACAAGGGAAAGTCATACAGAGCGACACAGAGATGGACCACCGCGATCTCCCAGAGCCCTTCCACACTACTGTCTGGCCCTTTGACATGGTTCTGTGGGCAGAGCAGGTTGGACTCTGGTTGTTTGCCTGCAGACACAGGCTCGGATCGGGGCTCCCTGCAGCGGGACAAGCAGATGGTCCCCAGGGTCCCCTGAGCTGGGTTCGGCCCCCTCCCCCACCATCCCCACCTGCTGGCACATCTCCTGCCTGCTCGTACTTCTCTTTGGCATCATAACCCGTTCTGCTCTGCATTCTGTCTGGCTCATTTCTCTCCCCGGGTCAGACAGCAAGCGCCTTGAAGGCAGGAATAGGATCCACCTTAGAACCTCCTTATAACACAGGGAGCCCCCCATTATGGACGTGCAGTAAACTCCTTGTTCAATTCAATACCCTCCTGTGTTTCCAATCTGTTTCAAGCCACAGCCCAGTGCTGGTCAAACTGCAGCATTTAGGAGATGGGGTTGGCCAACGAGTGTCTATTGGTTCAATGAAGGAAATCACTTCTGAAAAGTTTTGGCTTCTCGTGTCCATGTTAGAGTTCCTTCATTCAAAATATATTCATTGTGTGCCCATTCTCTACCAGACCCTAAGGTTATAGCCACAAACAGCTTTCTTAACTGTACCATGAGCTGATTATATAATTTGTCACCAATATATGCATGGCGTCCACATAAAGCCACCTGAGTTCCCAAGACAAAGGAGTCTAGTTCTCTAGAGGAAAGAGTCAATGTCATGCCCTCCAGTTGCTGGAAGGAGCTTGGTACACTCGAAAGAACACAGATTCTGAATCCTGCAGGGCTAGATTTGACCGGCTCCCACTTTATCAGCTGTGAACCCTTGGACATGCTCCTTCACCATCCTGTCATAGTTTTCTCCCCATCAAACTGGGATGAGAGCACCCTCCCCAGGTTTCTGGGGGTGGAATTCAGATGACACATGCCAAGCCCCGGCCACAGTTCTGAGCATCTAACGGGTTAGCATCTCAATGAATTGTGATTTCCCATCCCATCCTTCTAACCTCCTGGGAATTCCACCATCGGGAAGTGGTAGGGAGTTCTATGCATGTGGTCATCCATGGCCTGCTGGGCCTGGTGGATCATGTCAAAGAAGGGCTGAAACACGTCATGGAAGTTCAGGGGTTCCAACAAGGGGAAAGGCATGACATTCCGGGCGAAGCGGGACTTGGGATTGAAGAAGAGTGATCCCCTTGGGAACGAGCCAAAGGGCGAGTAATACTGAGTGTCCTGGAACTTCCGGGGAAAGAACCGGTCCTGGAAGAGCTCATCCATGATGTTGGATGCACGGTTGAAGCTGTCCTCCATGACGTCCATCACGTGGCCCTGCTGCCGGTCGTTCTCCAGCAGGGAGTCGATGCGGTCACCGTTGATCCACAAGTAGAAGGGGGAGCTCTGGTTCAGGAACTCCTCGAGCTGCGACAGGAGACAGGAGACAGTCAGGGGTGCTTCCCCCTTGTCAAGACGGGCCAGGCCCGGCCCCTCCTGCCTGCACCCGGGGCAACTCAGAGTCACAGCAGGCGGCAGAAGGCCAGGCTGGGACTGGCTCCCCATCTCTGAACTGTCCAGGTCAGTGCCTTTCCTTTCTACCGACCCCGAGGGGAAGAGCTTAGGAAGACCTGCGAGGCCGAGAGAGTAACAAGGCCTGTCACATGAGACTAGTCTGCTGTCCTCTTTGGCCACTGGTGATCCCCAGGCCTGCTCAGCCAAGGGCCAACTGACGGGACTCCTGGAAAGGGCAAAATTCATGAGCCCTAGCTGAGCAAGGACTGCAGGACAGGGAGGATCAATAATAGGGTACTAAAAATTCTTAATTCCTTCTGTTTAAGTGGATGCAGGGATCTGCCATACCGTGGAGCCATTTGTTACGTTAGGCAGCTAATAATTGCTGAATGAGAGTCTTCGGAAGATGGCAAATACCTGGCACAGGTGCTTTTCATGACTCCACATTACTGCACTCATAGCAGACATTACCAATTGATCACAGCGCTCTGGGCCGCAATGCAGCCAGAACTAATCAATTGCATCCGGCATGTGAAATGAAGCTGTGATGTTGTGATTTATAATAAGAAATATATATTTGGTCTGGTCCTTGATAAAGAGGTCCTAAAGCCCTTGGAATTTCCTGTGATAAGAGCAATAAAAGTGTCTTTTGTTATGTTAGTGAGGTGACTTTTCGGAAAGCACCTAGGGATGGGGGCTGGTCGCCAGGGGAGCCAACCCTAGGATTAGAGGGTTGGAACTTTCTGCCCCACCACCTGATTTCCAAGGAGGGGAGAGGGGCTGGACCTTGAATCAATGACCAATGGTCAATGATTTAATCAATCGTACCTATGTAACGATGCCTCCATTAAACCCAAAAGGATGGGCTTGGGGAGCTTCTGGGTTGATGAACACATGTGCCAATGAGATGCAGGAGACTGTTGAACTTGAAGAGGTGATGGAAGTTCCCCATCCTTTCCCCATCCCTCCCGCTGGGCATCTCTTCCATCTGGCTGTTTCTGAGTTATATCCTTTTATAACACACCAATAATCTAGTATGTAAAATGTTTCTCCGAGTTCTATGAGCTCATCTAGCAAATTAATTGAACCCAAGGGGGCGGTCATGGGAAACTCTAATCTACAGCCAGTCCGTCAGAAACACAGGTGACCACCTGGACTTGTGATCGGCGGCTGAAGTTGGCAGTGGGGATGGGGAGGCGTCCTGTGGGACTGAGCCCTGAGCCCGTGGGGTCCGACGCTGTCTCTGGGTAGACGGGGTCAGAGCGGAGTTCAACTGCAGGACACCCAGCCGGTGTGGGAGAAATTCTTGATGGGGAAATCCCCACACTTGGAATTGGGTGCAGAACCAAAGAAGCATATTCAGTCCTCCTCACTGCCCAACCAGAGCCCAGGCTGTGCTGAAGAAGCGGGACCCCTTGTCACCTGTTGGCCCACCAGTCCTGAGCCGCTTCTGCAGACACGCGCGTAGAACTTCATGCAGGTCTGTTTCAGGCAAGGCTTACACTCCTCCCAGAGGGCCGTCATGGTCTCATTGCACACCCCCTGGGACGCCTTCAGCTTTGTTTCAGAATCCTTGGTGTCATTCAGGGCATCCTACAGGAGGACGAAGGCTGGGTTAGCAACAGAAACCATGGCTTCCCCTTCCCCAAGCAGGCACCGTGGTGCTGGCCCCCCGGCCCAACCTGGCCACATGGGGTGCTTATTGCCACCCCTGCTCTGGCTCACGTGTTCCCAAATCTGCCCACCTGGAATTCCCTCCCCATCTGGCTCTAAACATCCTCTCGTCTTCAAGATCCAACTGCTCCTTAGTCCTTTCCAGCCATTAGAGCTCATCTGGACAGCTCCTTTCTCTGACGCTACACTTACAGTCTCTACTCCAGGACTCCCCTCTCGCTAATACCCCACTTCCTAGTCTCAACTTCTGGAATTTAAACGTCATCTTTCAAAGCTTCCCTGAATCTTATTTCTCTATTGCAACCATGGTCCCCGGCATGCCACAGGAATAGGTAAGCTTCCGAAATTAAAATCACCACTACTACCGAAACTCTCCAAGATGACCATGACATTTGATCCAGTAATTCTACAAGAATCTATCCCAAGGAATTCCTGCAATAAAGGAAAAATCCATATGCTTGAAGATATCTGTTACAATATTCATGTGTGGCAACAAAAATACTGGAATCAACCCCAATGCTCAAAACTAGGGAACAAGTTAAGGAAACTGTGGTACCTACAAAAGGTAGATAGGACAGCATTACAAGGGATGTTTGTAGTAAGTTTTAAGTATTATAATAAGCATTTTTCATGTTAAAAATTCAGGAGTTTGAGTATAGTCACTGTCCAAAAAGTATAGAGGAGAAAATGTAGTAAGAAATAGATCAAATGTTAAGTGAATTGTCCTTAGGTAAAAGGGTTATGGAAAAACTTCTGCTTTTCTATATTAAAATCTTGATAAATGTGTATTACTCTTCAAAGAATTAAGTAGACCATCCATACCCCAAAGCAAAGCTACACTATGAATATCTGAATATGTGAGGTCTTCTCTTGCTCTGTGTCCCCTGCCCCCTCGTCCGAGATGGGGAAGGCCACCACGCCTCCAACTGGGTCAACTCACAGGCGTCAACCTGCTGCCCAATTCCTTTCTTTCCGGTTCGCGTATTCCTCAACTAAGAAGTCATGGAGCCTTTTTCCAAACTTGATATGCTTTATCGTAGAACCTGGATTGTCAAATATCAAACTCCAATGAGAAGCGCAAAAATTCAAGAACAAGGGCTTCCCTGGTGGCACAGTGGTTGAGAGTCCACCTGCCGATGCAGGGGACACGGGTTCGTGCCCCGGTCCGGGAAGATCCCACATGCCGCGGAGCGGCTGGGTCCATGAGCCATGGCTGCCGAGCCTGCGCATCTGGAGCCTGTGCTCCACAACGGGAGAGGCCACAACAGTGAGAGGCCCGTGTACCACAAAAAAAAAAAAAAAAAAAAATTCAAGAACAAGACTTGCTACTTCTGCACGGGCTCTAGGTTTCTCATAGTGTGACGAGAACTAATACTGATGCCAAGAAAGGCACTAAGTTTCAAAGAAAGTTAGAGCTGCACCCAGGCCAACATTTCCTTAAGTGGTTTCCATGGAATTGTGCTACAAGCTATCAGGAAAAAAATAAATGGATTCCCTGGTCAATTCGATTTGGAAAACACTTGGATTAAATGAAGTTACACGTGCTTCCTTTACCGCACAACTTTTCTGAGTCTTTATAACGCTTTTACTCTATGCATCAGGGATCATGAAGGTGGCAGGGGCCCCATCTCAGCATCTCTGTCATTAGCGGTAGGGTGGCAATGGGAATAGGCTTTGAGGAGACCCTGAAGGACATTATTGAGTTTTTAAATAAGCTCCTTATTGAATTATAGTGTTTTAGTTTTGTATGTTCACCATTGGACCTAGGTGTCTCTTTACGAAGTAGTCCAGAACTCTATAGAGACTTGGGCAATACAGCATGCGCCTGCCGTACCCCCAAAGGTATTGACCCTACTAGATAAGCTTCCTGAAGGTAGGGTGCCACCCCTCTCCTAACCTGTGACAGTGACAGACCCTACCCAAAGCCTGCCTTGGACCTTGCACATAGTCTAGGTTTAGAAAAATCTACTGAAGTGAATCTGGGCGGCAGGCCCTGGGCCAGGCTTGTAACAAAACCAGATCCAAGATCTCACTGCTTGAAGCTTTGAAAAGCAAATAAACCTTCCCTATTTGTTAACCACAGCCCCAGTATCAGCTGACACAACCGGAGAAGGCCTGCGGGTCACCATAGTAACCTGGCAGGGCATTCGGAAGAGCAACGGCCCCTCCCTCCCTCCAGCACAGTGGATCAAGGTGGGGGTCACCCGGGCTCTTCTTACCTCTTTCTTCTTCTTAGCCTCCTCTAAGGAGCCAAGCAATGATTTGCGCTCTTCGTTGGTCTGTTCTATTAGGGTCTTTATCTGTTTCACCTCCTTGAGAGCATTTTTAATTTCTTTATTAATGTACTTACTCCCCTCGGTGGACATTTCTGCAAGAAAAGAGCAGGGAGGTAGATGAGGCCAGAGGAAGGGATGGTGCTGGGGATATAACCCTGGAACCAGCTGGAATGGTCAGAAAGGCCAGTGGGCCCAGGGGCTGCCATAGCTAGGATCCCCCTGGCAGGCAGCCTTTGGGCCCCAGCTTTGCCCTGACACAGGTTCCATCCCAGGGCTCACTGTAGACCCAGGGCCAGAGAATCGATTACACCCAGCTGCTCAGAAATGCAAACCATCGGAGCGGACACGCCCCAGAGGAGGGACAACCCAGTCCGCCCCTGGAGCTCTGGAGAAGCAGCCTACCCAGCTGCAGAAGAAATTCTTCAAGGAAAAAAAAAAAAAAATCCTGGAAGCCTAACTGTTTAAGCATCAAAATATAAAACAGTGTTATTGTAGATACAAGTCTTTCTGCAATGCAGTTTAAGCAGACATCTGAACTTCGCTGTTCCGATGCAGTGTCAGGTGACAGGGCCACAGAGGTGGCTTAATAGCACCATCCTTCAAGGACACTGTGATCAGACACCACACCGTGTGACAAATGTAATGAGACAATGTCACCAAAGTACCGAAAGTAACAGCCAATGCTTCTCTGGTTCTTATCCTGGGCCAAATGCTGAGCTGGACACTTCACGTGCATTTTATTTAATACTCTTGACACTGTCTTCACCCCTTTGCACAATCGAGGATAAAGAATCGCAGTGAGATCAAGATACTTACCCAGGGTTATACAGCTGGGGAGGGCGGAGCCAGATTTCCATGCAGCTCTGAGCTCAACGCTTGGGTTTTTAACTATTACCCCAGAGAGTCAGTCAGCTCATAGGACAAGAGTGGGGCAGAGGGAAGACAGGTTTCAGGAAAGGCCTGGCAGCAGAGGGGAGCCACCAGCTGGGCTCTGAAGGATGACAAGCCCTCGTAGTGAATGATATTCCGCCTTACCTGAATCCGGAGCATTGGTTTTCTAGGTGGAAAGGTGGTGGATACAGGTAGTAAGTGCTATGGAAACTCAAGGGGAAATCCACAGAGGCTCCAATGGTCCAGGCTTCATGGAGCTTCGTGGAAGAGGTGTGGACGCCGGACCGAGCAGACGGGGAGGGGAATAGCCAAACGAGCTGCAGCAGCCAGAAAGGGCTTGGGGTCTACCTGAAACTGCCTGGAAGCCCACCTGACCACTGAGAGCCTAGGCCGGCGAGAGACGGCTCAGAGAGGGGACTGGGCAGAGCAAACCCGATCCGATTCACAGGACAAAGGTGGTCTTAACCCTTGGGGCCCTGACACAGGGAAGCATGCCAGGAGAGCACGCCGGGTCACTTACCCTGGAGCTCTTTGTCCGAGATTGCCCTGCCATTCTCCCAGCTCAGCAGCAGGCCCACGAGCAGCAGTAGAGTCTTCATCTTGCCTCCTTCTCCAATTCTGGAATCCTAGCACGCCTCTGTTTGCAGAGAACAGGGGACTGTCATGGTAACAGCTAGACAGCCCGCTGGTTACGGGCCCAGCCTGCTGCCTGTGCGGCTTCCCAGGAACCCTGCCGAGGCCTTGCCCTCCACTCTCCCTGCAGCTGGCATCACTGACTTTTTATCCCAGGGAAGTGACAAGAAAGTATCAGACTTGCCACTGGGCCCCTTCAAAAGAAAGTGGAGGAAGTGGGTACGGGGAGGAACCACAGGACAGCAGCCTGATATAGAAGAAACGAGAACTCCAGAGTCAGAGCCACTGGGCTCTGGTCCGAGCCGCCCTCCTCCTTCCTCCTTCTCCTTGTCCCCCATAATAGCTGACTATGCCTAAAAAAGGCACATGTGCTTTCTGCATCCAGAAAGGGCATCTATCTGATATACCTGCTCACGTCAAACGAACCCTGAAAACACCTCTCTTGGGTCACTCAGCTGGCCTCTGCCGTCCCCCTAAAGTGGGGACTGCAGCCCACAGCACAGACAGCCCCCTGCTGTCTGCATCACCCATCCTGCCCACAGCAGGCATCACCAATCAATCACAGCACTGTCCCCACCAAGGCTCGACACCTCCTGAAATTGCTTTTCAAGGGTCTGAGGCAGTGACAGCCTATGGGTTGCTACAGGGAAATGAATCCATTTGTCATCCCTAGCGTGGATGAAAGTAGAGCAAGGCGGGGAGGACGGTTGTCTTCAGGGAATAGAGAGGGAGGGGCAAAGCCAAAGGATTAACGGCAGGGGGGGGAGCAGGGCAAAGAACCTCCCCAGGAAAAGTCCCTGTGGGAGGACGTGCCACTCTGCTCTACCAGGTCCCTTTCACGCAGCCAGTCCCTCTAAGCCCACAGCAGGGTGTGTGCCAGGGTCCTCCCACCACCACTCGGCTAGCTGCCTTGAGCCCTGGACCAGCTGGTCTTACACAATGGACCCTTTCCCAGAAGCTGAAGTTGTTGCAAAACAGAAACCCCTCCCCCTGCACTGCCCTTCACCCCAATGCTCATCTGAACTCACCCGTTTCCCCTAAGAGAATGGGAAGGGGGTCTCCCCTTCCCGAAATGATGCACATCCAGAAGCTGCTCTCCGCTCAGCAGGCCCATCTGGACCCTTGGGAGAATATTAATGAGGCAAGTCTCTCCTGAGACATAATTAGTAAGGCAGCCAGGCTGTGGTTCCCGAGCAGCGTGGGAGAAGAGAGCGGGTCACCGCCTTCCCCAGAAATGGTGAGTGGGCAGCTAGGCCAGGGTGCTATTTCAGGTCTGCGTGGCTCTGTCCTAGCTGCTCACTGAAGCCTGAAACGCCTCAAACAAGGACAGAGCCTTTGTCACGCCAGAGAGCGAAAGCTGGCGAGAAACACCCCTCCAGCAAGAGGCCCCCGATAGCAAAGACTTCTGAGAAATCCAGACACGAGCCTCTGAAATAGGTTGGGACCAGAAGACAGGGCATTGGGTCCTGAGGAAAAGAGAGACGGGACAGCCAAAGGCAAGAGCTCTGGATGAGAAGCCTGGAATCCCAGCGGTCAGTACAGGATCTCCCACCAAGAGCCTGGGGGCCATGGGAGCCACTGAGTTCCAAGCTGGGAGAGAGACCTGTCTCACGCCCAATCCCTCCACCTCAGAGGGGAGGCTGAACCCAGAGACAGGATGGGGCTCCCCAAGGCCTGCAGCAAGCTGGTGACAACCCCAGGATAAGGACTCAGCCCTCCCAAACCCCAGTCCAGTGTGGTTTCCTTGACACCAAGTCACTTAAATCTCTGAGCCTCCATTTCCTCACCTGTAAAATGGACCTAATAGAGATTTTAGAGACGGGAATGTGTTCTGTAAACCCAAGGGTCTTATGTAATCATAGGAAATTCCGACTCCTTCAAAATTGACGTAGGATCAATCATGGGCATTGGCAGTATCTATCGGGGAAGTGGGAGGAGATGGTGTGTTGGGAGAGGGACAGAGGAACTGAAGCAGGTACACAAAGGTCATCTGTGGTCCCTCCCCGACTGTGGGCTTTGCCTCAGTGATGTGATCAGCTACTACGAATTACCCGGGAGTCTTGTTATAATGCTGATTCTGATTCAGAGACTGCTTTTCTAATAAGCTTGCAGGTGATATCGATACTAGTCCAAGGCCAGTAGGATAACAGCGGCTGCGCGGCCAAACTGCCCTCCCTTTGCACTGACTCACCTCCACACCCATCTCCTGGCCAGGGTGCCTGGTTGCCAACTGCTCTGATTGAACAAGCCACTCCAAGGCCCTCCTTTCCCCAGAGGAAGCCGTGGGGAGGACATGGTCACGCAGCTAGTAAGCTGCAGGGTTTAAAGCCCAAAGCCCAAGCTCCTCTCCTACTGCCTCCCCAAATGCAGAAAACTCAAACAAAAAGAAAAATGAGAAAATAATTCACCTGTAATTCACACCATGGAGAGGCAAACATTAGCACTGTGGTATATTTCCTCTTTTCTATGCATTTGCATACAGTCGGATCCTTTACATCCACTATCTTCAAATACCCTCTAAAAGCACACTTTTGTGGCTGTGTAACAAGAGTCCTTTTTCTGATGTACTTTATTTTGCCATCCCACGAGGCCGGGCATTTAAATTGTCTGTAATTTCCCACTATTATTATCATGAACACTCTGGCAAGCATCCTTCTTTAGTATCTGTACTTACTCTTAAATTCCAAACTTCACTCTTAAAAAAAAATAATAATAAGTTTCTTTTTTTCATTAGGTCCAGAAATTCTGGAAGGTCAAGGCTTGGGTTCTAATTCCAATTCTGATACCTATTTGCTGTCTATCTTTGGAGACGGTCCTAAACCTCTCCAGGCTTCAGATTATCATCTATAAAATGAGACAGTTGAATCAGGTGTCTGAAGTCTGATGGAGGTTGTGTGATGTTTCTCTGATGTACCCTGGTGCATTAGGAAGCAGAAAGAGTAGGATTTCAGTGGTTGCAACATATACTTAAATCAAAACATCGTTACTTATAAACACACAATCCAGAGAACTAGAGAATTCGCGAGCAAACAAGATGACTCATGCGCGCAAGCTGACAACCACCCCTGGAGCTCAGTACCTTTCCAAGGACGATGCTGCAGGAAGGCTGCAAGTGCAGGCCAGCTCTGCCACTCACTAGCCTGGCCTCGGGCAACAGCGTCAGTCCTCCAAGTGTCAATTCCCACATCTTTACAAAAGGAGGATCCTTACATCTATCCCGTTTACCCCACAGAATTGTGGTTGGAGCTGATGAACAAAGGGCTCCCTGAGTCCCTTGCCTGTCTGCCGACAATTCGGTCCCGGCTCGGCTGTCTGGTGATGGGGCTCCGACCACTTCCCTTCCCTGGATCCGCGACTCCATCTAAAGCGCCCCTCTGACAGCCCTGTGACTCCCAGTGGCCGTCCTCTCCTCGCCTGGGTGCCGCCCCCCGCCCGCTCACCAGTCCCGGCCAGGCTCTGCACAGGGGCAGGAAAGGTGGGGACATCTCACCGGTCAGCGGTGCCCGCGCGCTCCTCCTGGCGACGCCGCGTGCACAGCACGGTGAGGCGCTCGTATTTATAGCGCTCTGCTGCGTATACACCCACTTTGGGGCTGGCTGCAAACCTGCATGACTCACGCCCAAAGAATGCGGTAGAAAGCACCGGGAGCTTTCTGGAAGCCGGTGCGGGAGGGGGTTCGGAGGTGCGGGCGGGTGGATGTCTGGTGCAGCACCCGGCAGGGGGCGCGGGGGCGCGTATCAGCACCGCGAAAGGCTCCGGCGGAGACAGACCCTGGGGTGCGGGCGCGCACCGCTGCCCGCTCCCCGTCCCCGGGGGCTCAGAGCTGGGGCACGGCGCCCCCAGGAGGGCAGAGCCTGAATTAACGTGCAGAGCTGGCACCCAGCTCCGCAGAGATGGAGGGATGCTCTGCGCCCCTGGCTGGTGCCTCGTCCCCAGTAGAACGTCAGTGTTCCGCTGCCCAATTGAACGTTAATCTCTCGCATTCAACACGCGCCACTCCTCTGGCTCCATTGAAGTAGAACAGCGTCAGAAATAACGTGGGTGTGATGGAGAGGGATGTCGTGCTAAAACACAGGAAGTATAAAATGCCGGCTTCCCGAACCACCACCTGACCTGGTGGTCCTTTGGCAGACCTGCTGGCCGGGAGGAAACAGAAATGTGTTTTTAGGGATGAACACAGCATCCATATGGGGAACTAGAAGGCCTCCCAGGCTCCTTGACTCCTGGACGTTAAGCAAGTATTTTCCCCATCCACTAGGGACCCAGCCAAGCAGGGCGGGCTTCATGAGCACGGGAACCTGCCGCCCCACACTTGGTTTGAGGAGCTACTGCCCCAGTCTTGAAATTCTTAAGAGTTTTTGAACAAAAGGGGCCCTGCGTTGTCATTATGCACGGGGCTGCGCATATTATGCTGCTGGCCCTGCTTACAAGGGAGTCACTGATCTTCACCAGCCCCAAGTTTCCTCCGCTGGCTCAGGAGAAATCTTGCCAAAGGACTTTTTTTTTTTTTTTTTTTTTTGCGGTACGCGGGCCTCTCACTGTTGTGGCCTCTCCCGTTGCGGAGCACAGGCTCCAGACGCGCAGGCTCAGCGGCCATGGCTCACGGGCCTAGCCGCTCCGCGGCATGTAGGATCTTCCCGGACCGGGGCACGAACCCGTGTCTCCTGCATCGGCAGGCGGACTCTCGACCACTGCGCCACCAGGGAAGCCCTGTCAAAGGACTTTTTTGGCAGGGGGCTTTGATGTTGCACAGGGATAGGAGGCGTCACACCACGCCCTGGCGGGGAGGGGACTAACTGAGAAGCCCCTCAGGCATAGCTACTTCTTGGGGAAGAAACAGAGCCACGCACTCTGACGCTAGGGTGTTTGAGCCCCAGGAGAAAGGTCCAGGGGCTGGAGGGTGGTTCTTATACTGGCTGGGGGAGATGGGTCGGCAGGGCAGGTATAGGCAGCTTGGTTTGCTGGCTGACTGAAACCCCGCAAGATGAAGGGCTCAGAGGAGAGCTCTATGGCCAGGGGCTGAGTTGTCCTGGTCACAACTTTTGAGATACAGCCTAAGGCCCAGTCCCTGGTCGCCCAAGGTCCAGGGGCAACTAGGACCCCACCCTTTTCAGGAAGGAGCACAGAGGGAGCTTCTAGGCCTGTGAGAAAAAGGGGATGGGGGGAGGACCTGAGCTGGGCGCATGGAATTCTGACCACAGTCTCAGCTCTGTCCCGAGGCTCTGGGTGACCTTGGTTGGACCAAAGACTTTAACCCCCACTCCTGAGTTCTCAGTTTCTTCCTTTTGGACAATGAGGAATCTGGAATGTATCATCTCTGAGGTCCCCTTCACCCTAACGCAAGGCAATGCCAAGTGAGAGAAGATCATCAGCTCAGAAGGAAAAAAAAATCAATAGACAATTGGGAACAATATTTCTCCCCTGAGGCTTCACTTTATCTTCCTTAAAAAGTCGAATTATCAGGCTTCCCTGGTGGCGCAGTGGTTGAGAGTCCGCCTGCCGATGCAGGGGACGCGGGTTCGTGCCCCGGTCTGGGAAAATCCCACATGCCGCGGAGCGGCTGGGCCCGTGAGCCATGGCCGCTGAGCCTGCGCGTCAGGAGCCTGTGCTCCGCAACGGGAGAGGCCACAACAGTGAGAGGCCCGCGTACCGCAAAAAAAAAAAAAAAAGTTGAATTATCAGTAACAGCTACATTTTCTATGGCAACTGCCTCTTCCTTAGCATCTTATCAGTGCCCAAGGCCAGAAGTCTCTCTGAGCACGCTCCTTGTAACTTTTCTATCCTGCAGCTCCCCCAGCATCTGGCACAGGAGGCACAAATCTGTAATAATTATATTTTTAAAAATCGGACTTTGGAGGACAAGGCAAGGAGATCTGCCTTAGTCAGCTGAAGTAGGGGAAGGGAGGAGAGGAAGAAGGGTTTGGGAGAAAATAACATGATTCACAGCCATGACTGCGGTCCTCTGGGAAAGATCACTTGATGACTCTAGCTCCCTGCTAAGCACACAAGGCTCAGAAGATTAAACTTTAAGGAAAAGAGTTCACCATAAATGCATCACTGGATTTGAAGTAGTCTAAGTAGATCACAGATGCCAGTTGGTACAGCCCTCACCCAATACTTGATTCTGGTTGTTTTGTGGGGTTTTTTGGCATATAGTTGATTTACAGTGTTGTGTTAGTCTCCGGTGTACAGCAAAGTGAGCCAGTTAGTTATACATATACATATCTCCACTCTTTTTTAGATTCTTTTCCCATATAGGCCATTACAGAGTACTGAATAGGGTTCCCTGTGCTCTACAGTAGGTCCTTATTAGTTATCTATTTTATATATAGTCGTTTGTATATGTCAGTCCCAATCTCCCAATTTACCCCTTCTCCACTTTCCCCCTAGTAACCATAAATTTGTTTTGTCCATCTGCAACTCTATTTCTGTTCTGTAGATAAGTTCATTTGTACCCTTTTTTAGATTCCACTACTTGATTCTTAACTGCCCATTCTTAACTACTTGATGCCACCGCTGCCACATTCCCATCAGGTGGTCATCCTGCCTCTGTTTGAATGCCCCTGGCAACAGGGAGCTCACTACCTCCATGGGAGCAATTGTCTAGTAAAACCGTCTACAGAGTTAGCTGTGTGTAGACTTTGTTGAGTCAAAGTCTGGCTCCTGCAAGGGACAACCCCAAGCCCAGCTCTGTCCCCTGGAACCACACAGAGAAAACCCAATCCATCTCCCGGCTGCTGGCCCTTCAGATATTTGAAGGCAGCTAGTCACTTCTCCCAGTGGTGCCCCGGGCTTGTCGCTGCCTGCGTTGTCACTGAGTGCAAGATTCTTCCCCAGCCCTTTGGCCTTCCGGACCTTGCCTCTCTCGAACCCTGGGCCTGCCAATACCAGTGAGGACTGACCACAGAGCAGAGTGGGACCACCTGCTCCCTTGCCCAGACACTTGAGATAAGCTTTTATTTAGCTGCTGAGCCACTTGGCCGATTCATATAGAATTCATCATCATTTTGGCAGAGGCTGCTGTTTAATCACTTTTCTCCCATCATGGACTTAGGCGGTCGGGTTTGGGGTTTTGGGCTTGATGTTTTTCTTGGAGTGGGGGACCATCGGAGAGGGGGCTGGGGGAAAGTAAAGAGCTTTACATTTATCTGTTCATCTCTTAATGCTTTGCCCACTCTCTCTCCCCTGCTATGCGATGTCTTTGCTATGCACCCCACCTTTGCCACCGCGGTCCAGCTCTGCACCACCAACAGGGCGGCAGCTTAACCACTGCTGATAGAAGTGGAACAAGTTGGAAATGGACAAGAACAGTAAGTACCCTGTTATGCCTCCCATGTTTGAAGCTTGGGCAGCTAATACAGTTGTTTATTGTTATATAACAAACCACCCCAAAATTTAGTGGCATAAAACAATCTTTTTTTTAAAAAAAAAGAATCACTCTCCAGGCTCTAATTATTATTTGGGTGTATTCAGTCAATCATGGGCCGATAAAAAGTCATGGATAATAAAATCAGATGAGATAAAATTAGCCCACAGCTGATGTGGAGGCATCCTGACTGCTTTTTCAGGGCCTACCTAAAGTCCAGAAACATTCACTCCATCCGATATGTTTCCCTTATCTTCCCAAATAAGATCTCTTTGGGAAAAATCTGGGGTTAGTCTCTCCTGAGTTGCTTATCATGGACCTATAAGTAGACAAATATTTCTTAAACTATCTTCACTGTTCATCATGCTATTGACCAAAATCCAAGGATGCTCAAGTCTCTTACAAAAATGGCATAGTGATTGCATATAATCTACTCACATCCATATACTTCTTGCTTATACATATTATAAGCAATCATCTCTAGATTGCTTATAATATACAATACACTGTAATGACATGTAAATACTGGTAAATACAATGTAAATGCTATGTAAATTGTTATCAGAATCTCAGTAAATTCAAGCTTTGCTCTTTGAAACTTTCTGGAATTTTTTTTTTTTTTATATGTTCAATCCGTGGTTGGTTGAATTCACGGATTTGGAATCTGCAGATACAGAGGGCCAGCTGCATCTCACTCCAGGGCTGGTCAACACTAACCTTTAGCTCCAATTCTTAGACTAATGGGCGTTTTTTAAAATTGGCCCCCAGATCTGCCTCAGGTCAAATCTACTTTTTCCACAACCACCTGGGATCCAACGGATAATTATTTTAGATCAGTGATTCTCATTGGAACTGTACAATATAATTACCTGGGAACTTTAACAATTAACCATGCCTGAATCCCACCTCCAGAAGTCATGATTGAAGTGATCTGGGTGCAGCCGGAGATTGCATCAGGATTTCCTAAACCCTCCAAGTCATTTTAATGCACAGCCAACGTTAAGGACCACTGCTTTCCAGTTTATGAATTCCTAGCTTACACTTTGCCCCATCTGACCCCTACTGCATCTCTATGTCATTGCTAGAGTGTGTGGTATTAGTCTCACTTTATAGAAGAGAAAACTGGAGGTCAAAGGAATCTTAGTTAGCAGGTTTTTACACCGAGTTGAAATCTGCTTCCTTGCATCTCTTCTCTGTCCCCTGCGAGACGGCCCTCTAAGTATTTGAAAACAAATATTCTATCTCAAATGTACTTCCTTTTCATAGAGTGAGGTCACCAGACCCTCGCTCTGCTTGTCCCTGCCCCTAGGGTGTTCCACCCTGTCATCGTCTCTCTAGTGTGGCTTTAGGAACAAACGGAAGACACCAGCTTTGGTTGGCCAGCTGAGGGGGCAGCGATCAATGACTATCACTACATGTGATTTGATACGAAGTTCCCGGAACCCCTCTGCTTACTTTTACATTATGTTTTAACAAACTGTGATCCTCAAAACTGGCCCCCCGGGGCAGGCTATGGTATGCCGGCTGTACACAAAGACACAGAAGCAAGTGGCTCTAGTTTTACTCAAAGATTTAGAGAGAAAAGTTAATATTTAGTGAGTAATCAGTCTTCATTCTCTCTCTCTCTTTCTTTCTTTCTCCCTGTCTTTTTTCAGTTCCCCTCTAAATCTCGTGCTTCTAAAGCAATCGATGTCTATTTACATTTGTATTTAGGATGTGTGTGTATGTATAATATATATGCATAATATATACTACATATATAAATGTATAAGGGATTTTTCTTTTCTCTTTAAAATAAATATAAAATCAGATTATATATGCTGCTTTGCAACATGCTATTTTCCACTTAATAAAATATTATGGCTAGCCCTCCAAGTCAATGCTTAGATAGATCTTTTCAGTAACTACTGTACATATTTTATTCAGCCATTCTCCCATGCCAACTTTTTCTGTCACTATAAGCTGTGCCACAATAAAAGGACTTCTGCATATATCCTAATATGCTGGTGCCTTTATTGGTATAAGAGATTCTCAAATTGGGACTGTAGGGTAAAAGAGAATGTTTTGTCTTAATGTTAATAAATATTGGCTGACGATTTTCCCAAAAAGTAGCAGCTACTCCCACTGTCTCTGAGAAAACCCATTTCCTATGTGACCATAAGGCTGGATATTGTCCTTTTGAATTTTTGCCACTCCAGTGGGAGAAAATGACATTTTGCTCCCTTAATCTCTGCCTGTTTATAGTTTTCAACTATTCATTTTAAAATAAAGTTTCTGTTTCTGTGACTTGCTTATTCATATTGTTTGCTCATTCTATTGGGTTATCCATCGTTTATTTAAATCCAAGTATAGTTGATCTACAATGCATTCTTTTTTTTCTACCAGTGTATAGGAGCTCTTTAAATAAATGAAGTAATCCTATGTGTGTTGCAAATGTTTTTACCAAAGCTGTCGTGTGTCTTTTACCTTTGATTATGGAAGCTCTTAAAATTTTTTACATAGTGAAATTTATCTTTTCCTTTATAGTTTCTAGGTCTCCTATCTTGCTTAAGAATGTCTTCCTCTCACTAAAATATAGACCGTTAAAAATACTAATGCTATACACCTGAAGCTAATAAGGTATTGTAAATCAACTATACTTCAATACAAAAAAATTAAAATGAAAAAATTATTAGGTAGATGTCTACTACGTAATACATGCCCAAATACTGCATAGTGTAGATTGGGTATAGTTGATATAGATAGATAGATGTCACATAGCTAGAGAGACAGTTAGATGTAGAGTTAGAGATAGATAGATAATAGAGATGATAGATACAATAGATGATACATAAACAGAAGATAGATAGATGATAGCGTTAGAGATAAATAGGTATAGATAGATGATAGATATAATAGATGATAGAATAAATAGTAGACGATAGATAGATGATAAACAGAAATAGATAGATAGATGATAGATAGATAGGGCCTTATCCTCAGAAAAGCAAAAATATAACAGCAATGGAAATATTAAACGCTATAGAATAATATTAGCAAGTGATGCTTTCATTAGCATTCTTTCAAGAGACACTTTAAAATTTTTTTTTAAGATTTTTTTTGATGTAGAGCATTTTTTAACTCTTCATTGAATTTGTTACAATATTGCTTCTGTTTTATGTTTTGGGTTTTCTTCTTTTACTGCAAGGCATGTGGGATCTTAGCTCCCTGACCAAGGATCAAACCTGCACCTCCTGCAATGGAAGATGAAGTCTTAACCACTGGACCACCAGGGAAGTCCCTAAAAATTTTAACCTAGACAAGTGCATCTAATACACCACAAAAGACAGACGTGAGAGCAAGTGTAAGGCCCTGCAAATTCCTAATACAACTCCTGGGTTGTCAAAGAAATATTAAGTTATGAATACACTCAGGACAAAAGTGAGATTAATTGTAGTTTATAGCCCATTAACTAATCAGTACTTATTTGGGAAAAGATCCCAGGGGCTGTCAGCTTTCGTCTGGCTGTAAAAAGAGAGCGATATTGGGTAACACTGAGAAAAAGAACAATAAAGGAAATAAGGTGCAAATAAAATATAGACAGTTATTCTAATTTTCTTCTAGCTTTCTACTGTGTTAATTTTTATATTCAGATTTTTTAATGACTTTCTAGTTTATTCCTCTGATTTATTTCTTTGTTCATGTGTAATATATTGTTTTTATCACATGACTTTAAAACAGTATTTAATGTTGAGAAGGTAATCTCCCTCACTCTTCCTTTACAAATTTTCTTGGTTGTTCTTGGACATTAATTCTTTTCTATAAATGTTCATTTAATTCTGCCCAGTTGAAAAAAAATGATATTGTAATTATAAGTTCACTAAAAGTACCTAATAGTTGTGGAAGAATTCACATTTTTATATTCTTTCTTCCTATTTAGAAGCATAACATATTCTAGAAGTCATTTAAACTATTATTTTTATTTCTAAATGAATTTTTTTTATCAAAGTCTTGTATGCATATAATTTAAAAATATCAAATAGTACAAAAGTACTAATGCAGAGTCCTCTGCCACGTTCCTCACCATACCTCCAGCCTGCCACCAACTCACTCCCAATCCAGGAAAACCATTACTTTTATATTAAAACAAACATTGTTTCATCACGCTGTGGCAGGCAACTTTTATATCATTTTTTAAATAAAAAGAAAGATTTCAAAGACATTTTTGCTACCTCTATCATTATGGCAGTGGAAAAGTTTGAAAAACCCTAAGTATATTGTACTGAAATTGATCAGATGATAGTTCAAACGCTTCCCCTCTTTCATTCAGCTTTGTGCTCCCATTCTCTAAGACATAGCTCAGCATGCAGTATGTATTTAATAAATACTTGTTAAATTACCTGAATTAATTTTTCAATTAGTGCCATCTAAGATTCCATTTATTTTGTTAGCAGTCTCACCCTAGTTTTGCTTTTTTTAAATGTCATTTTATTATTTTTTTAAATTTTATTTATTTTTGGCTGCGTTGGGTCTTCGTTGCTGTGCGCGGGCTTTCTCTAGTTGTGGCGAGCAGGGGCTACTCTTCGTTGTGGTGCACAGGCTTCTCATCGTGGTGGCTTCTCTTATTGCGGAGCCCGGGCTCTAGGCATGCGGGCTTCAGTAGTTGTGGCATGCGGGCTCTAGGGTGCAGGCTCAGTAGTTTGCGGGGGACACGGGTTCGACCCCTGGTCCGGGAAGATCCCACATGCTGTAGAGCAACAAAGCCCGTGCACCGCAACTACTGAGACTGCGCTCTCGGGCCCACGAGCCACAACTACTGAGCCTGCATGCTGCAAGTACTGAAGCCTTCACACCTACAGCCCGTGCTCCGCAACAAGAGAAGCCACTGAAATGAGAAGCCTGCGCACTGCAACAAAGAGTGGCCCCTGCTCGCCGCAGCTAGAGAAAGCCCACGCGTAGCAACGAAGACCCAACGCAGCCAAAAAATTTAAAAATAATTTTTTAAAAATGCCAGAATTGGTAAGTGTAAAGTGAGGCAAGAATCCCAAACACAGGATGAATCTTAGGGAAATTTCTGGGAGGAAGCAATAAAATATAGGAAACTTAAAAATCATGAAAAGATCACATAGTTCAGAGAATGGGGCAAAAAGAGGCCAACTTAATTTTTCTCTGGATAAGTCTTCAGTTGAGAATGTTGATAGATCCCCCCCCCCCCACCAGGGAATTCTATTTCTTATTTTAACTTGAAGCCAATAGGAAAATGGGATTTAGATGTTCCTTTATGACCAGCGTTGCTGGAGTGCTGCTATGAATTACCCTGGACTGGCCCTCTCGTCCTTTCAAACGTGCTGTGCTCCTGTACAGCATTGGTGGTGTCGTGGTGAGTACAGCAGCCTTCCAAAAAGTATTTCACTCTTTGGCTTCCAAAGGATTCATGATTTGGGTGAAACACTCGCATTAACAAGGCAGTAACACTGCATGGAGTTGGAATCCATGCTATTGAAGAAGAAAGGGCAAAAAACTTTGAAAGGTCTGGGTTGGGGAGAGGATTGTAAATGTATGGTAGGACTCACCAGTATCCATGTTTCCTCCTTTCCTTGCAGTCCCTTGCCTTTGGCTGGGGCCATGTGACTGAGTTCTAGCCAATGCGATGTGGCTCGTAGTGACTGTATGCCTCGTCAAGTCCTGTCCCATGATCATCTCAACCCACAACCCTCCGGTCTCTCTTCCCCTTCTACAGCAACCTTGGAGGCTGCTTACTGAAAGATGGCAGCATCACAGGATGGAAGAAGCCTGCATCCCTAAGTCAACATTTGTAAGAGAACTACCCGACCTGCAATGGATTGTGATACGAATGAGAAATAAACCATTACTATACTGTCATTAAAATCTTGCAGTTATTTTTTAGAGCCTGTGCTCCTTGCTTTCACTGCTATGGAAATCGCTATCTTAAAACGGGATGCCATTGTAATAAAAACATAAATATGTAGCATTAACTTAGCATTGGGTAGCCCGATGTGAGGAGCCTGGTACCAGAAGCTGAAAAGATGAAAATCTTTATCATGCAGTGGCAAAACATTGGGTAAACTGTGCCTATGTTATCTGGGATAGCAGACCACAATGCTTACCAAGTAGGCATGTCCAGGGGGCACTGGTTAGAAAAGAAACAAAGTGATAGTGTATGTTCTCTGCTATTGGCTGTACTTGGTAAAGCAATACAAGGCAGAGATGAGCTCTGGAGAAGCGGATGGTTTGCAAAGAGAAATAAGAGGGAATGGGGAGAGAAGAAAATTTGAGCCTGAAAGAGGAAAACGTCGACTGCTTCTAGATCCCAAATGGCAGAAAATAAGATTGGAAAGCTTTCTAGCAGCAAAGACCCATTAAGACCTAGACTTGGTGAAAAGGTCAGATTAAGGATGACTTTCCCAGTCAAGTCTTGGAGCATCAAGGTAGTTAACTGCCCTTTGAGAAACAGAGAGAGGCACAGGGGAGGGGAAACAAAGAAATAAAGCCAGTTTGAGAATTATTTCTAGGAAAAAACTCTGGGTGTGGTCACTGGCCCACGACACTGACTTGAAGCAAATAGATGAGACTTTGCTAAAATTTTGAGGGACTTTCTTGGGAAACAAACAAAACCCCACATGCCTAGACCTTTACCTGTCATCTTGACAGTTGGAGATGAAAAACAACCTTGCTCCAGGAGGTAAGGGACTGTGAGAATTAAGCAGCTCTCAGGGAAGGCTCACCACCTCCCACCCGCAGCATCTACTTCAGATGTGTCCCAGGAGGGTGGTAAGCAGGAAGAACCTTCTAGAGGGCATAGCCCAGAACATAATGGACAAGAGATTTCCTCCAGAGTTGAATGAGGGCCTAAGCAAAGAACTTCCCCCACCCCAGGATTAGGGGCCTTTAGAGCACCTGTGGGATCTCGAAATTTCCACAGGCCCATAGCTACTGTGTGTCTTTCATTCTTCCCTTTTCTGAATGTGTGTTTTTATTGTGATGATCTGATCCAGGCTCCTCCATTTGGACTGGAGCCACTCCCAGACCTGAAGGAAAAGACAGACTTACAGGGAGAGCCTGAACTTAGAGCTCAGTGGTGGGCATACTTTGAGTTGCCTTCCTGGGGAGGAATGAACATGTTTTATGTGCAAAAAGAAAGGAGCAAACAGGTATTTGGTGACCACGAAGGTGGCCTGAGCGGAGAATGCCCGTGCTCCCTGATCTGTGCTTCTCCCTCTATCCAGGGCCCACAGCAAAGTCTATTTTCAAGCCCTCTCACTATGAGGGGCTCTGGCCAATGGAATAGGGGTAGAAGTGCTGTATACCAGCCCAGCCCTTAAAATTCTCCTATGCATGATCCTCCATTCTCTCTTGTTTTGCAGCCACCTTAAAGCCATTTGTTGAAGACAGTGGTAATACAAGATGGAAGGTCCCTGGGTCCCTGAGTCACCATCTGGAAGAGAACTGTCCAACCCACACTGGATTGTCATGTGAGAAATAAACTTTTGTCTAATTAAGATAGTGTGTTGTTGCCACAGCAGTGAATTTTACTCACACCAACTAACTAATATAAGAGTAAGGAATGTCTACATTCAGAAAATATACCAAATAGGAAAGGCCATTAGTAAAAAAAAAGAAGTCAGAGAAATTCAGAAGGAGAACCGGAAGTAAGTAGGATAAGATAAACTAGGGGAAAAGAGAGATTCAAGAAGGAGCTGCCAATGGTTTGTGATGGTTAATTTTATGTGTCAACTTGGCTAGGCTATGGTACCCAGATATTTGGTCAGTCATTATTCTAGATGCTTCTAGATGTGAAAATGTATTTTAGATGAGATCATTTTAATTAGTAGACTTGAGTCAAGCAGAACACCCTCCATTGTGTGGTGGGCCTTCTCTAATCAGTTGAAGACCTCAAGGGGAAATAGTCTGACTTTTCCCACAAAAGGGGGAATTCTGCCAGCAGGCTGCCTTTGGACTTGAGCTGCTACGTTAACTCTTTCCTGGGTCTCCAGCCTGCTGGCTGTTGGTTCTACTTCTCTGGAGATCCCTGACTAATACAGTGTTAAAGCTACAAAATGGTTAACGAGGGTACAGATTTTGAAAAGGCTATTATATTTGGCAACTAGGAGGAAGGGAGCAATTTCAGTGAGCATTGAGGGCTGAAGCCACATTCTAAGAAGGAAAAGTGGAAACAATGCCCTAATGCTGGAGAGGAGCTTGGGTGGGGGGGGGAGGGAAGGGATCAAGGGCACTGGTCGAGGAACTGAGTTTTAGGAGAAAGAGAGTTTTGGGGGGTTCTTTTGCCTGAAGTAGAAAATAGAAAGGAAAGTCTGGGGAGCTCCCTAGGAGACTTTGTTCTGAGTAAATCACAACAGTGCTCAAGAACTGAAGTGGAACAACCCAAGTGCCCATCAACAGACAACTGGCTTAAGAAGATGGCATATATATGTCATGTTACTTAGCCATAAAAAAGAATGAAGTACTGCCATGTGCGGCAACATGGATAAACCTAGAGAATATTATGCTTAGTGAAGTAAATCAGACAGAGCAAGACAAATATTATATGATATCACTTATATGTGGAATCTAAAAAATAGTACAAATGAATCTATATACAAAACAGAAACAGACTCACAGACATAGAAAACAAACTTATGGTTACCAAAAGGGAAAGGGGGCGGGATAAATTAGGGATATGGGATTAACAGATACTACTACACATAAAATAGGTAAGCAACAAGGATTTACTGTGTAGCTCAGGGAACTATATTCACTATCTTGTAATAACCTATAATGGAAAATAATCTGAAATATATATATATAATACACACACACACACATATATATACATATATAACTGAATCACTTTGCTGTACACCTGAAACTAACACAATATTATAAATCAGCTATACTTCAATTTAAAAAAAGGACTGAGTTGGGACTTTGTACCTTCATTAATACGTGAAGTTTCCACCACTAGTGATTCCATTTTTTTTCCTCTAAATGACCTCTGTTCTTTACCGATTTCCTTTGACTTTCAACATAAGTATGGCGTATGTGCTGCAATCAACTGTCCCCACACCTTCCCCAACCAAACTCAAGTTAAAAACAATATTAAGCAACCTTCTGTAGCCCATCCCACCCTGCCTACCCTGTCTGGTGCTGTCCATGCCTCTGCACTCAAGTCCCAGCTGAGCCACATCCTAACAGTTCCATAATCTGGTCTCTCAGGGGGAGTTATCCCAGTTGACCCTGGGTTCACCCCTCTGGCTGTTCATAGAAATTGCCTGAAGTTACAACTGAAAACTCTCACCCAAAGGCTGGTGAAATTTCTAGGAAATCCGGTCTCCTCCCTTCTTCATCTGTGATCTTGACCTTGATCCCACAGTCCTTTGGGAGCAGGAGTTCATCCTCTGAACCTCTTCAGGGCTGGGTCCAGCTCTGCTCACCCAGGGTCCATCTACAGCCAGACGCCAGTATATTTCATTTCTCTACTGATGCATCTGCATTACCATAGCAACACATACATACATCCTCCAATCCCAAGGGGGCGAGGTGGTGGGAGAGGATCCTCCCACATACAAGGTTAGGACCTTTTTCTCACCAGTCATCTTGGGTCTAGTCAACTAAAGAAAGCATGGAGAAAACCAAGGGTCATTTGTCTGTTCTCTCTTTGACAAATATTTGAGTAGCTTCTGTGAGAGGCAGGGTGGTGCACCGTGGCTAAGGACAAAGCCGCTGGATTCGGCCTCCCTGGGTTCAAATCCCAAGATCTCCACTTACTAGCTACGTGACACTAAGCGCAATATCTATCTTCTGAAAAATTAGGACTATAATGGTGCTTATCTCATAGGGCTGCTAAGACAATTAAATTAATTAATATATAGGTAAACCGCCTAAAGGATGCTTTGCGGGTGGCTAACTCTCTGGTGTTTACAAAGCAGCCTCCTGATCCCTGCCACAGTCTGGGAGACTGAGGCTCATGTGGCAGACTTGGAATCCAGATTCAAAGCCCCAGGAGTACCTCGTGACTACTACCAGGTAGGCAAAATCCTCTCTAAACCTCAGTCTCTTCACCTGTAAAATGGGCAGTAGGTTCCTGGCTCCCTCTCTCAAGGCCATGGTGAGGTTCTGCTGAGATCACAGAAAGAATGCACTCCTTGAACTGAAACTTGCCATTGGGAAGGGGAGGAGATTAGAGAGAGCTGAGCATCTCCCTCTCTGACTGGCTGGGATTTGTGAATGGGGCGGGGTGGGGGGGGGGCTGGGGGTGGCTGTCCTTGGCCCCTTCTCAGCTCCCAGGCTTAGGAGAAAGTTTCTCTGCCCCTTTGGCCTCACCTACTTTACTCCAAGGGCCAAGTGGGGGTGGGCATGGAGGTGTGGAGATGTGGGAAAGGGGCTGATGTAGCAATGGAAAGAGGCCAGGCCAGGTGGTCCCCACTGTGTGGTCCGTCTCCCCCTGCCCCATCCTGCCACCATGGCCATCACGCCTCAGCACATTACTTGTTAAATTGTTGTCTTTCCTCACAGGATGCAACCTCAGGGAGTCCGGGACAGTGTGGAATGTTCCCCACACTCCCGCTCCGGAAGGAGGGCCTCGGACGAGAGAGTCACCACTCCTTTGCCTGAGGCCCGTTTCCCTCAGATGTCACTGTTTATACCAGAGGCCTCTCCAGGAACAAAGTCACAGAAGTTGGGAGCGCTCAGGGCCCAGTTTTCTCCTGCAGAAAACCGAGGCTTGGAGACATGGAGTGGCCGCCCAAAGTCACTCACCCAGAGTGGCAGAGCTGGCCTGACCAACCGTCTGGGTCCGCCCCGGACCGAGAGATGTGGGACTTTCAGTGCTAAAACGGGGACAGTCCCAGGCAGTCCGGAGGACGTGAGGGGCTGGGGCCGGAACCCGGGGATCCTAACTTTAACAGTCCCTCTACCCCGCAGATGGGTGAGGAAAAGGTCCAGGGCGAAAATCGAGAGCCCCCAGCCACCAGGAGGCCCCCACCGCGCGAACGATTGCTCTGGAAGAGCCTTCCTTGCGCCCCCAATCCCCAGTGCAGCGGCGCCCGGAGGCGGTCGGTGGGCGGGGCTCGGGGCCTTCCCCGCGCGAGGGGACTCCGGCGGGGCCGTGCGGGGCGCGGGGGCCCGCGGCGGCACAAAGAGGCCCGGCCGCGGCACTTTTGAAAAGAGCGAGGAAGTTGATCTGGGCCGGGGCCCAAGGAGTGACGAGGAGGGAGGGAGGGCGGGTGCGCGGGGCCGGGGGCGGCCGCAGCCCTCGCCTCGCCGGCCTCCACGGGAAGCGCGGCGGCGGCATGGGCGGCGGGGCGCGGCGCCCCCAGCCTGCGACCCGGCGGACCCTCCTCTCGGCGCGCCGCCTCCGCAGCCGGGGCTCCGGCGTGACTCCGGCACCGAGCCCCACTCCCGCGGGCGGCGCGTAGGGCGGCTATCGATCCGTGCCCTCCCGGGACCCGTCGGCTTCAGCCCGGGTCGCACGGCCGCCGAGCCGCCTCCGGCGGGGCCCTCCCGAGGCCCCGGAGCGGGGACCATGAAAGGTAAGACCGCCCGCGCGCGGGAGTTCCGAGGCGAGCCCCTGCGGGACCCCTCACCCTGCCCGGTCGCGGTGGGCACCTCTCTCTGAGGGCGGGCGAGGACCGGAGGACTCACCCGGTAAGAAGTGCATGGGCTTCTTTTTCGTATCCTCCGGAGAAAGGTATTGGGAAGACAGGATGGAGCCCTGAAGTCCAGAGGCAAGGGAGAGGAGAGGGAGGATGCAGAATGTGCTCACCGTCCATTGCTCTTTCCCGAAAAGCCGTTGTAAATCCAGAGAAGTATCTGATCCCTTTAACCTGTCAGCACAGAACGATGTTACCAGCCCAACCTTCTACCAGCATCACCCCATCCGGAGGACCCATCTCAGAGGCTGCTGTGGCCCTCACCTAGCCTTTTGCCCAGCGCCAGGCCCAGGATTCTCCTCCGGGAACTTCCACCCTTTCCCCAGGAGAGACCTGCGGTGTCTGGGTTTCTCAGCCCAGGCCCAGCCCTTCCTGACCTCTGAACCCTGGCTGACCGTCCTCTGACCTCCTGGGCGCAGAGCAGTAGGGGGAGATCAGTGGTGCAGGCCTGAGCTCTCCCCAGGCCAGTGGGCATCACCACAGTGGTCCTTGCAGCCAGTTCTTGGGATGGAAACAAGAACCAAACTTGGTCCCTGATGCTCATGCCTGGGCCTGGTTTACTCGAGGCCTGGGAGAGTGCACCCCTGGTCTTCACGGTCATTCTCAGGCTAAGGGAGAAACAGGCTTTGGAGTCATACTGTGGGGCAGAGAACTTCGGGGTTTTGATGCTCCCTCACCTGCTTTACGATAATCCTTCAGATAGCTTAACTGAATGTTGCAACGGTAAAGGACTTCCGGGGTCATCCGCAGAGCTTTCCGCTGTGCCGTCAGGTGGCGTTGGCATTGGCGAAGCCGCTTCATTTGCATAGAAGGGTTTGAGGGTTCCTGTGAAGAAAAGGCTCCACGGGTAAACCTCTGATGGATCACAGCCTCCATGTTGTATAGTTGCGGAAACTGAGGCCCAAGCAGGTAGGACCAGCCTCATGGGTGTGTCACCTGTGCAGTCCCCCAAGGGCCCAGGGCACCACATGAGGTTCAGTGCTCAGCTGTCGCTATCTGGAAATTATTAATAATTTTTTAACAAGGGAGCCCAGCAGTTTTATTTTGCACTGGGCCCCGCAAGTTACATTGCTGAGACTGTGGATGAGAGAAGGGACTTGCTTGAGATTTACAGCTCGCCAGGGGGACCGGCCCAGGGCTCCTGACTTCCAGGCCAGTGTGCTTGCTAATGCATACATCCCTCTTCCTTCCCTCTGGCCTCTGGTCCCTCTGTCTGTGCTTCCTGGTGGCCTCACCAAGTCTTGATCTATCTGGGACGAGGCAAGCAAGTTATCATCAGCCCCAGGGAGTTCCCTTAGCAGCAGAGAGGAGCCTCACTCACCAGGTTCCTGCTCTCAGCTACCACATCTGTGCAGTGTCCTGTGCCCAGGCAGCGGTCCTGGGGCAGGTCATTACCAGAAGCCTCTGGAAAGGTCTGAGGCCACATCTCACCACAGGCTTGGGGCCTACGCCGCTCTGGACCTTGATGGTGATGGTAAAAGGCTGCACATTCTCAGAGTGGTTTGGCTCCGCCAACATTCCAGAAGAGCTCTTTGGGGGAAAACAGACCGGGAAAAAGCCAGGTGGGGCCGAAGTCCCCTGAAATGGAGGAGACACCCAGCTCCCGGGAAGGGAGTCAGGAACACACAGCCCGCCTTTCTGAAACTCAGCGAGGCAATGCGACTCCTCTAAGCGGTGGAGGAAGGAGCTGGTGTGAACAGGTATTGAGAGGAGGTCTGTGAGGAGGACTGGCTGAAGCAGGTCGTCGGGTCCCAGCGTCTTCCTGGCCTGCTGACTGGGAGGCTATGGGCTCTGAGCAAGAAACCGAAGTCCTGCCCCTCTCACTCCTTTTCCCTCAGACGGCAGCCTCACCGCCACCTGGGGCCGAATTCCTGTCCGCTGACGCCTTCAGGGCAGCTCTTGTGTGTTTTTCCCCCACTTTTGGGAAACCTTCTAGGATCTTCCATAACCTCCCAGGGCCCGGGCCGCAGAGCTGTGGGGAAGGCGGGGTTGATTCCCAGCCCACCTCCCTGCAGGGTCTCCCCTCATCCTCCCCGGGGGCCAGGAAGAGCCACCCCCTCTACCTGAGATGGAAAAGCCAGGGCAGACAGTCAGTATTTGGCCTTGGGGGCATCTGTGGAGTGTGAAGAATCAGGATTTTTTTTACCCACGTGGAAAAAAATAAAGTGCCCAGAAGAGTGGGCTGCCCCTTCCAGGATGGCCCTTCCCCGGGGGAAGCTGGCCTCAGACTGTCCTCCGAGGGCCGCACCAATCTGAGAAGCACATCTGCTGGCAAAGATTCACTATCCCCGCTCAAAGCAAAACACGGTGATGTTATGTTTTGTGGAGGTTGGCGGGGACGATACTTAAACAAGAAAACAAGTCTGCTAAGGCGCGCTGCCACCAGTGGCCAGGCGCCAGGGCCCGCTCTGCCAGCCAAGCTGTTTCCACCCTGAGGCGCCTCCTGCCCACCTGCCCACTGGCTGGCAGCTGGGCCTCCCAGGCAGCCGCATCTTTTGATGCAAGCAGGGTCCAGCCCCTCTCACACCTGAGGGGCACGCAGCTGCCACCAGCCCCTGGTGATGGGCCCACCTTGGAGCTGCCCACTGGCTTGTCTGAGCCATTAACAGCCACCTGTGGAATTGTTCCCACATCTCCAGCGAGAGGGTCCTGTTGTGAGATCCCCTCCCAGACATGTGAGTCACCCCTCCAGAAGCGGCCTGGTTCCCTGCGAAGATGACTGGTTTGAGAGTGAAGGACAGAGGCTCTAGTCCTGGCCCCGTGTAAGGCTCTGGTCAGTGTTTCCCTCTCTGGGCCTCGTTCCCCTGCTGGGTGGTCCCTGAGAACCATCTTGCTCTGATGCACTGTGACTCAGCCCAGGAGCTCCGGGCCTGAGAGCCACGTAGGGAGCAGAAGTGACTTGGTAAAGAGATGCTTGGAAGTGGGCCTACCTCATGGACCACTATGTCCCTGGGAGACTTGGCCTCAGCTGCCATGGACGGGCAGAGCCACACCCTGCTGTTCCCCAAACCTGTGGGAAATGACCCCTCCCCACGGAATCGGGGAGCAGTGCCTACAGCTCACAGGCAAAGGGCGGGCAGGAGAGCAGGGGGTCTCAGAAAACAGCAGTGTGATCCTAGGAAAATCTACCTCTTGCAACTTGGCAGGGGGGATATATCCACTCATGAATGTGCAGACTGCGTCCCTTTTGGAAGCCTGACCTCCATCACCAGACCTCGGGACACTGGAGGGGGCCTGAGACTAGAAGGGGCCGACACAGCAAAGGTGCACAGAGCCAATAAGTGGTCTGATGCGGACGAGGGGTGCCCTGGGGCTCAGATGTTGGAGATCAGCTCCAAACAGACACACATACACACACGTGCGTGCACACACGCACACACAAGCTGGTCACCTTGCCATCCAGCTGGGGTGATTTTAATAACTGAAGACTCCCACCTCAAAACTAATTTGGGAGCGAGGACAAAGAATTCTAGTTCTCAGTAGATGTTGGTGGACAGCTTGGCAGTTTTCGTGAAGGACAGGCAGCTGTGCTGGGTGTTACAAGTACAGAGTTGGCAAATACAGCAGCATGATGGACCGTGTCACTCATATATTCACTGTGTTTTGATCATGTTTAATTTAGTGTGTGTGTGTATGTGTGTGTGTGTGTGTTGTGAGCACTGAGCCCAAGGTTGAGCCTAGCCCTATCACACACCAGCTTTGTCACTTTGTAACTATGATGAAGTCATTGGTGCTCCTTGGCCCTCAGTCTCATCTGCAAGTAGACTGTATGTTCTTTGAAGTTCTTTCCAGCTCTGACATTCTCCTCTAATGTCTTTCCTTTTGTGAGGGTATGTATATTTCTTTCTTTCTTTCTTTCTTTCTTTTTTTTTTTTTTGCGGTACGTGGGCCTCTCACTGTTGTGGCCTCTCCCGTTGCGGAGCACAGGCTCCGGACGTGCAGGCTCAGTGGCCATGGCTCACGGGCCCAGCCACTCCGCGGCATGTGGGATCTTCCCGGACCGGGACACGAACCCGTGTCCCCTGCATCGGCAGGCGGACTCTCAACCACTGTGCCACCAGGGGAGCCCGGTATGTATATTTCTATCTATCCACAGTTTTCCCCCAGACTAAGACTGTAATGCCCACAGGGTAGTATCCAAGTGTGAGTTTCATGAGTGTGAGGACCCTGGCTGCCTTTTTCTTGTCTCACTCTTGCACAAGGCCTGCCACTTAGGAGGTGTCCGTTATATTTGTTCAGTGGTTACATCTGAGTCCCCCACTGGGCTGAAGTCCTTAAAGGCAAGGACACCCCATGGTGTCCCCAGAACCTAACACAGGTATTTGGTAAAGATTCATGCTTCTATTTAACCGGCATTTTTTTTTTTTTTTTTACCAACTGCCAAGTGCCCAGGCTTGTGTGTCTATGTCTGTCTAACGGCCAAAAAAGATGCAGAGAAGGGCTTAGAGTTTGGACACTGTCCTTTCTCTCCAGGAGCGCACCCTTTCCTGGGACACTTACGACTTGTGCCCAAATCATTCAAAAAAAGTTTGAAATTGGTAAGTGCATAAGAGAGGTCCCAAGGAGAGAGTTTGGGAGTTATTGGTCCTTTTCCCGTCTCTCCTCCTTTGCTGCTCCACCTCTGGAAGAGTCTGTGGTCTCAGCCGTGGACTCCCAGTCATTGAACAGTCCCACCTAGTCTCAAGGATGTGATACACGGGACAGGCTGGTGATACCGGATTTAATCCTCTGAGCCCCAGACCCTTACCCGACAGTGTCCTAAACGTCTAGCTGGAGACCTGCAGACACTCCTTTAAGGTGCAGATGGGATGCCTTCACATCCAACCGAACCCAGGTTAAATAGTGGTTATTCTGGGATGTTGCCTCACACCTTTCAGTCAGCAAACATGTATCAATACCTACTTTGGGGGAGGAAGCGGCTAGTCTAAAGGGGAGCAAGGATGCCCTCCGGTGGAGACAAAACATACACACTTAAGAAGAGAACCAGGGCTTCCCTGGTGGCGCAGTGGTTGAGAGTCCGCCTGCCGATGCAGGGGACACAGCTTCGTGCCCCGGTCCGGGAAGATCCCACATGCCGCGGAGCGGCTGGGCCCATGAGCCATGGCCGCTGAGCCTGCGCGTCCGGGGCCTGTGCTCCGCAACGGGAGAGGCCACAACAGCGAGAGGCCCGCGTACCGCAAAAAAAAAAAAAGATGAGAACCAAGTAAGCAAGGGGGATGATGTGAAGGAACCAGGGAGTGGTATATACAGTAGATTGCATAG
The DNA here is from genome assembly GCF_005190385.1 of Monodon monoceros. Lineage (NCBI taxonomy): Eukaryota > Metazoa > Chordata > Mammalia > Artiodactyla > Monodontidae > Monodon > Monodon monoceros. The sequence continues at coordinate 10,738,091 of NW_021703782.1, read as the reverse complement.
GAATCCCCAGAAAGAAAGAGCCTTTTAAGTTGGGGCAGGTCGGGAAGGCTTTAGGGAGGAGTAGGGGGTGAACAAGATTTGGATGGGGTCATCCAAGAGACAGCAGGAGCAGGAAGCATGTTGGTGAAAGCTGGGCACTGTCATTGGGTGTGTTCACCGGCGATGGGAGAGAGATTTGCCTGGAGACTGAGGGTTGGCAGAGAAATGCAGGGAGTCACAGGACCGGGAGGCCGTGAGTGACACGCCAAGGACTCCAGCTGTGTCCTGTTGACTCCTGTTGACTTTGGAGAAGCCCTAGAAGGGTTTGTCAGGAGATGGCCTGGTTGCTGCTTCCCTAATGCCCTTCCCCCATGTTGGGAAATCTCTACTTTCAGAGAAAGCAATGAGGGAAGAAGAAAATGAGCCTGTAACAGAGCCAAGAGGAGCGGTTGGGGACACGGGGGGAGAAGGAGGATGTAATGTAATGGAAACCAAGAGGAGAAAGTTCCAAGAAGGAGAAAATGGTCAACAGTGTGACTGTTGATGGACAGGCTTAGCTAAGGGTTATTTGATTCTGAAAAAAGTAGGCTGCAGAAACCTAGAGGGGAGTGGGTGGATTTGAGGCAAAGGCACAGGAAGACCTTGTGTTAGAGAAGTTTCAGGAAAAGGGAGCTAAGGAGTTGAAGTAAGAAGCGGGGCCAGGCGTGAATGGTTTTACAAGGTGGTGCTGGCCTGCCCATTGGAAGGTGGAGGGAGAGAAGAGAAGGGGAGATGGGGGCCAGGGATGAAGGAGATGGGAGTGGCTGAGCTTTGCTGTAGAAAGAAGAAAGGCTAGGACTTCCCTGGTGGCCCAGTGGGTGAGACTCCGTGCTCCCAATGCAGGGAGCCCGGGTTCGATCCCTGGTCAGGGAACTAGATCCCACATGCAGCAGCTAAGACCCGGAGCACCCTAAATAAATAAATAAATATTTTTTAAAAAAGAAGAAAAGCTGTCTTTATGGGGGCCCCAGGAAGGATGTAGACATAGGCTCTTTGCATTCCTAGTTGCATTTAATCTTTTTACCATATATCCCCATTATAAAAATTTTGAAAAATTCAGAAAAGGAAAAAAAAAAATCACACTCACCTGAACTCCTACCCCTCAGAGATAATTGACAAGATTTGGAAGAGAGTTCTTCCAGATATCCTTCAGTGTCTATTTGCACATGGATTTTTTTCACATAAGTAAGATTATACTACTAATAACACGGCTTATTCTATGTATGTATTTATAAAATTCAGCAATAGAACCTAGATATCTTCCCTAGGCAGTAAGTATAGATCTGCATTCTTTTTATTGGCTGCATAATATTCCATAGTATGGCTTTACAATAATTTATTTAACCAGTCCCTTATCAATGGGCATTTAAGGTATATACATTTATCCTCAGGTTTATCGTAGCACGCAGTGATAATCTTTACATCTCCATCTTTGCCAAGTGGTATACGTATCCCCTTAGAAAAAAATTCCTAGAAGGGGGTTGCTGAGTGAAAAGGCATGCTCTTTTGAAGTTTGGCTATCATCAAAAAGAACACAAATAACAAATGTTGGTGAGTACATGGAGAAAAGGGAGCCCTTGTGCACTTTTGAAAGGAATGTAAATTGGTGCAGCCACTATGGAAAACAGTATGGCCGTTCCTCAAAAAACTAAAAATAGAGCTACCGTATGATCCAGAAATTCCACTCCTGGGTATATATCTGAAAAACCCCCACTAATTCAAAAAGATATATGCACCCCAAAGTTCATAACAGCATTATTTACAATAGTCAAGAAAAAGAAACAACCTAGGTGTCTTGTCAACAGATGAATGGATAAAGAAGATGTGGTACATATATATACACATGCACACACACATATATACACAATGGAATATTACTCAGCCATATAAAAGAATGAAACTTTGCCATTTGCAACATGGATGGACTGGGAGGGTATTATGCTGAGTGAAATAAGTCAGAGAAAGACAAATACTGTAATGACATCACTTATATGTGGAATCTAAAAAATACAGCAAACTAGTGACTATAACAAAAAAGAAACAGACTCACAGATATAGAGAACAAGCTAGTGGTTACCAGTGGGGAGAGGGAAGGAAGGAGGGGCAAGACAGGAGTAGGAGATGAAGAGGTACAAGCTACTTGTATAAAACAAGCTACAAAGATATATTGTACAGCACAGGGAATATAGTCAGTGTTTTATAGTAACTATAAATGGAATACAATCTTTAAAGGTTGTGAGTCACTATGCTGTACACCTGTAACTTATATAATATTGTACATCAACTGTACTTCAATCGAAAAAAAATGAAGTTTGGAAATAGAGTCCACACTATGCTCCCAGGGCACGAGGGCCCATCACCACACACCCTCATCTACACTGGGTTTAAGGGGTAGGCACCTGGAGGAAGTTAGGGCAAGATGACGAGCTTAAACCTAATGCGTTTGATCTTTTCAGAAAGGGAGGTAGTGAGCTCATCTTTGGAGCATGAGGTGGGCTGAGAAGAAGAGGAATAGTGGGTGAGGATGCAGATGGGAAGATCTGACCGGGGACAGAGCCACACCAGTGTCTGACATGTCCCCACGGGGCTGGGTCCCCAGTGCAGTGCAGAGAGAAAGGGCTGGGGAGTGAAAGGCACCAGGGCCAGGAGAGAAAGCTAAAGGCTCCCGGGAGCCGAAGGTGATCCTGGGGTCCAGACTGACTGCCTGCGAGAAGCAGGAGTATAAAGACTTAGTGCAGGGGATTAGGAAAAACAGCGGGAGAGGGTGCAAGAAGGGAGCTTGCGATCATGCAGACAGAACAGCAGTTAGGTCTACCCCAGAGGATGTGCAGGCTGAGCTGCGGCCAACGTGGAGATGAGACCTACAGATTCCAGGTCAAGGAGCCCTGCGGTCTAGAGACCCAGTGGGCTTTCAACATGTTCCCTCCATTAAAGCTGGTGGCGGGAGACAGGATGAAGAAATCATCGAATCCAGGTGATGCATTTATCCAGAACAGTATTCCCCAATGTGGGTGCACCTCTGACTACCAGTTCCATTGGATTTAATAGATCATTGTTTTCAAGAATGGCAAGAAATTCTACGGTGAAATAAGTTTGAGAAACACAGGATTAAACACAGATAGAGATGGGCTTTTTTTGCAGAACTTTTCAAAATTTGTACTATGTTAATGCGAGTCTCGAGAGGGTGATGGAAAACGCAGCATTTTCCAGATTTACTTGATCAAAGAACCCCTTTACACAAATATTTTGAACTAGTGCTCTGTAGGACGTGTTTTTGAAAACTGAACTTCTTGAAAGTTGGAAATTGGTCCTGAGAGTGACAGGCATTAGGAAAGAGAGAGAAATGACAGCAGCAATTCAAGGGGGATAGAAAAACAATCCTAATAAAAATGGCTGTTGTTACCATTTATCAAGTATTTACTATGTACCAGGTACTTTTTGCATGTTGTCTCATTTTCACAGCAGCTCTGTGCAGGAGATGGTATTCTCACTATTTTGCACACGGAGCCCAGAGAGGGGAAGGGGAATCCCCTGCGAGGGAACGCATGACTGGAAGTGGTGAAAGGCAGAGAGTGAGGGGTTTGAAGGCCCAGAGGTGACGATCAAGATCAAGAAACTCATGATTCCCACCCCTCCCACCCTACTGGGTTTGTGGGGCTCAGGATCGATGGAGGAGCTGCTGTCTCCACAGAGGAGACCATTGTATATGTGATGGGGGAGGGTTAAGGTCTGTTGTACTGAGTGAATAGCCGGGGCTCTCTTCTCAAATAGAGGTTATACAACCCCTTGAAGGGGTACAGTCATCCCTCTATATCTGCAGGGGGTTGGTTCCAGGGTCCCCCACAGATACCAAAATCCAAGGATACTCAAGCCCCTTATATAAAATGGCATGGTATTTGCATATAGCCCACACACATCTTCCCATATACTTTAAATCATCTCTAGATTAGTTATTACGCCTAATACACTGTAAATGCCAGTGTAAATGTAAATGGTTGTAGATACACTGTAAATGCTATGTAAATAGTTGCTGGTCACTCAGCAAGTTCAAGTTTTGCTTTTTGGAACTTTCTGGAAATTTTTTCCCAAATATTTTCTAACCGCGGTTGGTTGAATCCGCAGAGACGTGGAACCCACGAGTACGGGTTGGCATTTGGAGTCGTCGCAGATAACCAGGGATTGCTCCTGGCATTCAGTGGGTCAGAACGCCAGATGTCTGCTCGGCGTGGGTAAATCCTGTCTAATGGAGACCTGTGCCACTCAAATGCCAGGAGTGCCCCAGTTACAATACTGAGGGCAAGAAAGGGGAGGAAAGTCATTTAGGATAAAGAGGGAGATCGCCCACAACCTCTGTGGTTACAGGAACCGTGGAAGGCAGCAGATGCTGGGGGCTGGCCCTGAGGATACAGAGAGAGGTGGCAGCAAGGAGAGGAAATGCCTGTCCCAAGAGCACCGAATGTGGATTTTAGGAATGAAGGAGCAGAAAAGAGGCGACAGTCACAGGGGAGCAAATCATGACACCTTGCCGAGCAGGAGAATCTGAAAGGGAAGGACCAGATCATCGGAGCCGAGAGGGACAGACTGATTCCCATCCGAATATAAACGTACCCTCAGCGGAAGCCTGTGGGGAGGGGGCCATGGCAGAAGGGTTCCAATGAAAACAGTTTTGCCACCTTAATTATAGCATTCTCTGACCATAAACTACAATTATTCTGCAACTTTAAATATAGCATTGGCTCCTGAGAAGACTCCGAAATCTTTATTTTTACTGACCCAGTTGGCTGTTTTGAAAACCCACTCTGTGAACTCTGTAGAAGATAATCATCAAAATATGTTCCTTGAAGTTCCCAGAGAAAGACCTTTTATTCAGTTCCTCGAATCTCTCCCCACTTGCTGACTCTGATGGAAGATTGCAATCCCTGAAAGGCTAAAGAGTGAATCAACACCGCATTTTCAGTCAACCGAAAGCTGGATTCTGCGACCACAGTTGAGTTAGCAGTTGGTTAACACGTCGGGGCTATTTTCCACCTTCAGAGGGACAAGTGAACCCGGCTCAGCCCCAGCAGAGCCAGAAGTCATGCCCAGCCATGTGCCGACTCTGTGGCACCTTCAAATCAAACTCTCTACAACGTGGCTCTGTAGGAGCTGAGGCTTGAAAAAAACAAGGGAGTTCCCTTGTGGCGGCCTTTCTGATATTTAAGTTGGAGAATATGACCGTAGGTATGGGAGAAGCAGAGGTTCTTTCAAGTCTCCAGTGGTTGCCACTACTTTATGAGTCTGGGCTTGCAGCGCTGTCTTTGAAGGCTAATTTTTTTTTTTTAATTCACTGCCTGGAATTTGGGTAGAGATCGCTAGCTGAAGAGTGGGGCCCGGCTATGCCTCCAGTAGGTCATTCATGGGCCTGGCTTCTTCATGACAGGGATGAGAATGCTCCCTCATGACAGCTCCAATCCCTTGGGGCCTCTGGAACAGGGGAGGCTGAAACTGGCTCACAGAGTCTTCGATGTTTGCTACCCAGAGCAGCAGGCTGTCCCAAGCTTGTCTCAAGAGAGGGGTTTTCCTGAATACTTAAGGTTCCAGGCATTACCCTAGCTTTGCCGGTGCCCTTTCCCAAGCCCACCCCCTCCTGTCCCAGTGGCCTTTCTCCTGGAATCAGCAAAATGAAAAAAAAAAAGAAGAGTACACAAAGAGAGACAGAGAGAAGGCAACAAAGGCTACTTCTGCCTTCCTGGAAAGGTGGCCTCTTTTCAGACAACTGTGGCGACATCTTCAACCATTCCAGGCACCTGGCAGCCCACACTGACATGCAGGTGCTTCCCAGTTTTCAGCATGTCAGGAAGTGCTCAGTTTCATGGATGGTTTACGTATGATGCAGGAAAGAACCACAGCCTGATTTGAGAGGGCCATAAAAATGCTGGTGGTATTCTAAAGTGATTAACTGGACACATGGAAAAAATTAACCACCACCCACCCCCCCAAAACAGGGAGGCCTTTTAGCTTTAGGAGAGGAAAATCATATCCTTTGTTCCAGCTCTGAGAAAGGGAGGGGAAGAAGATGCTAAATTTTGCTGTACCGCCCCCAACCTAGCCTTTCATTCCTTTTCAATCCAGACATTAGGCCCCTCCCTGCATATTCATTTTAAGTCTCTGCCGCTTTAAGCCTTTGCATCTTCAGTGCATCAGAACTCCCCAACACTCCCTAGCCAGGGAGAACTCTAAGAATAAACCATATTTAAACCATATTTTAAATCATTAATCTTTTTTTTTTTTTTTTTAGTAAAACTGAGCTCTTAATTAAAAGGGCAGAAGTTAACAATTAACTAAGGATGCAGGCCTTCTCAAAAGGTCAGTAAACCCATCGTTTCTGAACACCCACTATGAGGTCAGCCAGATGCTGAGCCTGGATGGAAGAGGCCTTTCCGAGCTCCGTGGCCTGTCTGCGCTGGGTGTGTGTAACTCTGCAAGCACTCTGTATGTGTGTTTGCATCTTCAGATCCCTGGGCATTTCGGAGCCTCTAACTAGCTGACAGATCACTTAACCTCTAACAGCCTTTGTAACGTGACAGGTGGGCTCTGTGACTTGTAAGTTCCCTTCCCACTCCCTCTCTCTGAAAGCTCTGGAAAGCTGGGGCAGCCGACACTCAGTCACATGGCCCCAGAAGGCGTGGGAACAGGCAGCATGGGAGATGCCAAGGGGGGTGGAAAATTCTTTTCCTGTCTCTGCTGACCCCACTTGGTCCAGTGCAAGGGGAGAGGACAGATCCTGTCTCATCGATCATCCTCTCATCAGTCATAGCCTCTGTCCCTCAAGCCCAGCTCCTCTCAATTCTTTATGCCTGTTTCCTCATCCTTCCTCTGACTGGCTCAGTCTTGGTGTAATGCGAGTATGATGAGTGCGTGCTTGCACAGGGTTTGGCTTCGAAGAGCCTTGCAAAGCTTTGGATTATGTCCTCATTCAGATGAACAAGGCTGAAGTGGAACAGTTGTTACAGCGTTCCAGCCGGAGGTAAATTAGGGGTCCCCAGGGTCCGTGGCTCAGCGCTAGTAAACAGGAAGTTGGAAGGATTAGAAAGAGAAGAGCTCTTTGGGGATGGGACCCGGGGAGGGGGGGCGGCGGGGAGAGGTGGGGCTGTGAGTTATGGAGCTGTGACGTCAGCAAAGGGAATAGGGCTAAACATTTGCGAAGCCCCTCATCTAAAGAGAGCTGAGATCGCGCTGGCCATCATTCCCCTTCCCGCGGGCGGCTCCGCAAAGTATCGGACGGGTCTCGGTGAATTCTCACTTGCTAATGACTGCCAATCTAGGGGCTCTCGGTGGGAGAGCAGAGTTATGACAGAGCTGTGTTTTTTCCGAGGGGGTGTTTGCTGAAGGTTGGTGTCCATCTTGCTTGATTTAAGTCTTCCCAGATTCCCTGCAAAGGCTATAAACAGGGAAGTGATGAAATTGACCCTGGAGCCAGAAGAGGGAGGAGGCCTAGTCACAGGGGCGGGCACGCAGGCACCACCAGGGGTGGAGAGAGATGAGAAACACAGGCCTAGGAGGAGTCTCTGCTCCGAGGAGTGGAAGGAATACCTCCCTGAGGGGCCCCCGGGGCTGCGGTGAATCCAACAGCCCACAGCGTGGTTCTGGCTGAAATCATCGGGGGGTGAGAGGGTGCCGCTAGTTAGGGCGAGGGTTTGGTCTGACACAGCACAGAAGGCACCGCCTCGCCTGTGGCGCTCGTTTATGGGGAAGCGATGGCAGTCCTGGTAACATTCCAGGCGACGTTATCCTCTTCAACTGTCGGCAGATTGATGATAGGGTAACAGCCTTAAGACACAAAGCAGGGCTCAAGAGGTTGATTTCTTAGGATACGTATAAAGGGTACCAGTCATGTCAGCCTTCCTTCTGCTACTGTACCCACCCTCCTCCAAAGCGTGCACACACACACACACACGCACACGCACACACATACACACACACGAGAACACACTAACTGTATCAGACAGAGGCTACCTGCAGTTTGTTACTGTGGAGAGGAAACTCAAGCATGAAGTTCAGGAGGCTTTGCCACTCTTACAGATCAGGGGTCTTGGCCTTCCCCAGTCAACAGAAATTGATCAGAGGCCAGACAAGAAATTCAGGCAAGGCTTTACTGGGGCCCCTGAAACAACAGGTTTCCTTGCTTGCTCCCCGACGGGGGTGGGGTGTGAGCTTGTTTCTTATATGGGGTGAGGGTAGGGGTGTGTCCATGGGGCAGGCCGGAGGGATGGCTTAGGAGTTTTGCCCACCCCTTAGGTGGTGTTGCATGCAGGGGGCACGTGCAGTACCCTGCTTTTGCTCCCAACACCCTGTTTTTGCTTCCGGCTCTTCAGAAGTGGCAGTTGGGGGTTTTTTTTTGGTCTTCGGTATCTTTATGTCCATCATTTGCCCCAACTGTGCATGCACGCAGTTATTTTTAGCCCCTTACAGTTTCTTTGTATGTTATTGCTGGAGACGTTTTTGTCTAGGTGCAAGCACTGCAGCAGAGGGTCCCAGGTCCCAGCCTGTCTCATCACTAGCTGTCCCTGTGGCTTTAGCCAGGCATTCAGAGTTAACCCTCCTCCCCCTAACTCAGCTTTCCCATCTGTAAAACTGGGAGAATAACTTCTCACCCTGTCTGTCTGTCAGGCTAGCTGTGGGGATAAAGGGTATGAAGCCAGGTCTCTGCCTTCCCCCCGCATTAACTCAGAGTCTCTGAGGGTACGGGGCTGACCTTGGTCTTTGCACCAGGCTTCTCCATGATTACACATGCCAGCATAGACCCCCTACCAGGAAGGGTAACACAAAACCATTCATAGTCCCATGCGAAATTGTGTTTGTTGAGCACTTCTCTGTGCCAATCCCTGTGCTAGGGGCTTTGGGTAAAGCAGAGAAAAAGACAGACACAGTCCCCACCCTCAGATCTTAGACACTGAGGAAGAGAGCTGTCGGATAAATAATAACAGGTATACTGCATTCCACAAAGGGAAAATACAGACCATGTGGAAGAATATGTAACAAACAAGAGACTTCCTCCAGTCTGGGAGCTCGGGGAAGGCTGCTAGGAGGTGCCATGTAAGTCGTGACCTGGAGGACAAGCAGAGGGCACTCATGGCAGTGATGGTGGCATCTTTAATTTGGGGTTACCCACAGTCCCTCCCCGACTGATCCCGTTCAGGGCTGCCCTCACTTATCGGGCATTCCTTGCCCACTCTGCCTCTTGGCTCCCGGGTAGGTCACAGTGGTCACGACAGCACAGCACTTGGGAAATGAGGCTGCTTCCGGGTCATTGCCAGAGAACCTGAGAACCATGCCCAGTCCTGGGCCCAGCCCCCTTCATTTCTACCTGCTCACCTTGTAGTCACAGGAGCAAGGATTCTTAGCATTTGTAGAACCTTGTCTCGTTACTCTGAGTGGGGAGTGGGTGCGGTAGAGAAGACTTCTGAGTTCAGATCTCAGCTTCACCACATATCCTGGGTGCTGTTAAGCAACACTCTTAACTTCCCTGAACCTCAGTCTTTTTGCGCATGAAAGTGATACTTTCGACTCTGAAGTTTATAGCATCGTTGTGAAGATTGCCCCAAGGCAAGATCCAACCCTTCATCACTTTAAAAAAGGGAACAAAGAAAAACAAAAATTGGAGCTTCTACTTCTAGCATTACCAACTTAAAATATTCCTGGGTTATAAAGTTTAAGTGCCTGATAAGCTACAAGCAAACTGCTAAATGCATAGCTAGAGTTGAAAGAAAACAGGGGAAATCCCTAGGGACCAAGCCAAAAATACCCCTTAAAATTAGGGACTGAAACCAAACGAGTCCACAAATGCAGGAGCTGGATGTTAGGAATCTTTAGTCTTGGGTGCAGCAGGAGACAAGGCTGTGAGAGGCACAAGGGGCACTTGTGGACCTTTGCTGAACCAAAGACCTCCCAGCATAAAACTCCAACCCTAGAAGATGCTGCTTCCAGGTGCTGTCACCCTGGGGCAGCCATTCTGGTTGGGGTTATTTTTTTTTTTTTGGCCCCATTGTTTTCTGATGGGCCACGGTCTTCCTACTGTTTGGTCAGCGCTCAAACCTGTGGTTAACGATTTTGAGTCTCACCCCAGCCAGTCTGCTCCTTGAAGAGGGGGGGAGGGAAAGGGAAAGAGGCTAGATGCGAAATCTACCTGCTAGAGAGCTGACAAGGAAATGGGATATCTCCAGACAAGCCGGGTGAGGGGAAGGGGGTGGTGCTGGGTTAACACAGGCTTGCCCTCAACTGGTCTGGGGATCTAGTATACGTTCTATGTGAACACTTGGGTGATCCAATCTAAGGAATCAAACCACAGTGGTCCCAGATCGGTAGCTCCCCTGGCACCCGGCAAAAGTCTAGGAAATGCCCTCTGGAAGAAAGAGTCTTGAACACAGTCCCCTCAGGATCCACTGTTTAATCGGGGGCTACAACATGAATGCCCTTCCACACCTCCCCATCCTCTCCCTCCCCCTGGAGTGCATTATGGTGGCCCCAAAGCTATGCACACACAAGCTTTAACAACTTTCAGAAATAAATATAATGAAACATCTGCAAGACACATGATGATAGGTTATGTTCTCATCAAAACCTTCTGTGAAAAGAAAAATCAACAGTTCAACAGAAAAATGGGCAAAGGCCACATATAGTTAATTCGTGGAAAGGCATGGTTAGTAAGCACTTGAAAACGTTCCATTTCACTAATAATTCTTAAATGTGCAAAATAAAATATGGAGATTCTTTGAGTTAAACTCATAAAGACATTTATTTTTTATAAGACTCACTGGGGAAGGACTAGTATATCAGTATATATTCATATGCTGTGTGGGTGGAAGTGTCATTTGTATGCCCTTTCTAGATGTCAGTTTGTTCATTGGTTTCTAGAACATTAAAATGTTCTTACAATCTGCTCCAGTCAATTCACTTTTAGAAAACTGTCTAAAGAAAGCCCTATATGTGCATAACATTTTACGTATAAGGATTTTCACTGCAGTATCATCCATACACACACTTATTGCATACGCACACAGACACATAAATTTTTCCTGAAGCTCTTGAGGGTAAGTTACATACATCATGGTTCTTTACTTCTGAATATTTCAGTGTGGATTTCCTAAGAACAGGAATATGATCAGGGTACAATTATGAACTTCATGAATGTGCTTCAGTTCTTTATCTAATGTACCATATGTATTCCGATGTTCGTTGATCAGATAATAACCTCGATGGATTTTCTTTTCCCTCCAGGCTCTAGCAGGCTCTAGCTTAACATTAAGGATTGCATTTGGTTGTCATGTCTCTTCACCTTTCAACTGTCTTTTTTGACTCTAATATTTTCGAAAAATACAGCCCCCCCCCCAACTTTTAAAAATACAATGCTTACATTGTGTTTTTCTCATGTTTCTTCATGATTCGATTGTGGTTATGCACCCTTGGCCAGCAACTTACGTAAATGATGGTGTGTGCTGGTCAGCGTTGCCTGATTTCCCCACTATGTAATTACTGGGTTTTTTCCTCCCTTGCAACTAATAAGTAGTCTGTAAGCAGACAGTTTAAGGCCATGGATAAAGGCTTATACGTAAGCATACATATATACTGTTCTTCCTCAAAATTTTCCCAAGAGGTGGCATCCACTGATGGTTCTAGCATGATCTGGTCTCTTTACCATGATGATTGCACAGTCCTGATCTCCCAACTCCAGCAGTAAGAAGAGCCCTCCCTTCTCCCTGCCTGTCTGTCTGTCTATCATTGGTATGGATTCCTGTTTTTTCAATGACTTGTAATTTCATTATTATACTTAATTATTTTAGTGCTCAAATTGTCCCAGATTTGGCCAGTGGGGGCATCTTCAGGCTGGTTTCGATTTCTTTTTGATATGCCCCTATCATTTTTTTTTTGGAGCATTCCCTTAATTTCTGAAATAGCAAGATGTTCTAGATTCATCTTCTACCTACCCTCTGCCCCAACTCTAAAATCATCCATTTCTTTAAGAAGCCTGGGTTCCTTTTAGTGGGAAATGGTATTAGAGACCAACTGGATTGCTAGGGGTGTTCAGGGCTATTTTGGTGTCTTTGCTTCCTGGACCTTTCAACAAACAAAGTTATATGCATACACATAGCTACAAATATAGATGCATCTATACCTATATATGAACATAAACAAATAGGTACACACATAAACATATTTTAGAAATTACTAATCCCCACTGATACCTTCAAATTTCAGTCCAGCTCCAAGGGGTTCTTATTTGTCTCTCCCGTTGTATATTTCTGCATCCCTTTTTTCACAGTGAGAACCCTGGGTCCAAACCACATCAATGCATTTACTCTATTTGCTGAATCTTGAATTAATGTAAAATAACTTCGGAATTGCTTTACCCATGCTACACCAAGAAATAAAATTGCTTTAAAAGTTCAAGATTTGTTTGCACTTCTTCCCCAATCCTACGTTATCACATCCTAGACTGAGATTACAGAGTCCAAACTGTGTCATAATTTACTCAGATTAGTTCCTCTTTCCTTTTTTTCCCCACGTAGTATGTTTATTGTATTTATTCAAGCAAGCAAGGCTTATTTGGTTCCAAGTATTTTTTATTAATAAAATTGAATTTTTTGAATATGTAAGATATTAACATGTTTTCAGAAGTCAAACTACACAAAAAAATTATATTCAGAGAACTGCGACTCCTTCGTATGTCCCTTGTCCCCACCCATCCCTTGTAGAAAACAACTTCATTGTTTTTCAGTTTACTTTTCCTGTTTATCTTCTTTTAACGATAAGCAGATATATGCGTGTTTTCTTATTTTCCCTTCTTTCTTACAAAAAAGTGACATACCATATGTGCTGCTTTGCTGTTTTCATTTAATATCTCCTGGAAACGACTCCACATTAGTTAACAGAGATTTCCTTATTCATTTGTATAGTTGCACTGAGCCCCATTGCATGTATACGTGCCATCGTGTGTTAACCAATCTCCTATAGTTGTACGTTTAGATAGTTCCCAAATTTTGTAATTACAAGTAATCCTGTAATGAATAACCTTGTCACATATATTTTCAGATTGTTGGAGGTCTATATTCTGGACAAATTCATAAAAGTGTGGTTGCTGTGTTGAAGGGTAAATGCATCTGCTAAACCCCCGCTCCACAAGCTTTGGGCCATTTTGCATTCAGACCCCAACTCCCCCCACCACCTAGGCCAACAACGTGTATTGTCCTCTGCATCTTTGTCAATGGGATGGGTGAGAAATATTATCACAGTGTAGTTTTAAGTTGCATTTGTCTTATGAGTAAAGTTGCACATCTTTTAAATTATTCAGGGGCCATTTTTGTATCTCTTTTCGTAATTGCCTGTTTGGGTCTTTTGTTCATTTTTCTGTAGGATTTTTGGTCCTTTATTTCCTCCATTTTTAAAAGCTCTTTATAAATTTGGTATATTAACTCTTCATCTGTGATGTATGCTGTGGGTATTTTCTCCCTGCTTGTCATTTGCTTTTGTGGCCGTTGTTTTACTAGCATGTAGTCAAACGTATTGATCTTTTCTTTTATTGCCTCTGGATGTTCAGGCGTAGCTTAAAAAATCCCCCCGCCAACTACCTGCCAGGCAATTTAGTTGTCATCGTAAGCTTGCACCCCGACCTCCCAGCACAGAAGCCCTGGTCAGCTCGATGCAGACCACCTCACTTCTCAAACACCCACTTGGAGGTCCGGCTCATTCTGCCAATATTGGACATCTTTCTTCTGGTCATTCATAAAAAGACCAGATCTTGTAAGGAGGAAGGGCTATGCAGTGTCTGGGGGAATGGGAGCAATCTTCTGAATGAGGGGATACATCACTTAGGTCTTATTTAGAGAGCACGTGATCCCAGGGAACGAGCGTGGAATCAGCCTTCCGGCATGAGATCTGTTCCTGCCGCGGTCCCTTCCACCCCCGGCACGTCCTGCACAAGGCAATGTGTGAGGCAGAGGCTGTGCCCATCCCGTGTCCTCACACTGCCAGCTCCTCCTCTCCGAAGCCCCCCAGCTGGGCTGGATGCAGAGTCTTGGCGGGGACTGTGCTGGGGCCAGATTCGCCCTTGTCCCTGCAGAAGCAGAATCCTGCTTCGGTTACAACGTGTCAGGGAATGGAAGGGTGCTGAGCCAGATCAAGCAACCTTTTCTTACTCCACCCCAGGGGTCTGAACAAGGCACAGATAGAGAAGGCACCTGGGCTGGCCTGCGTGTCTTTACCAGTTTGCCAGAGATCATGAACTCTCCTCCCCCAGAGGTGTTGGGACATCCCAGTTCCTCAGCCACTTGATTCTGACCTCCATCCTTCTTTGCTCTGCTTGCTGTCAGGTCACCTGGAGCTCAGGTGGGCTGACTTGGACCCAGGGGCGGGGGTGGGCTTAGGGTGTGGGGACAGTAAAAGAATGGGGCAGCTGGAGAGGGGTGGGCGTGGCTCCCCAGCCTGGATCTGACAGCTCTGGCTCCATCACAGTGAGGTCGGCCTCTGGCGACGGAGATGCGCTGTGTGTTACAGAAGAGGAGCTGGCAGCCGACGACGACGAGGACATGCCGTCCTTCCCGTGCACACAGGAGGGTAAGGGCACCGGGCTGATCCCAGGCTGGGGACAGACTTGACTGTCTGCATGGCTTCAAAGTCCTGGCTGTGCCTTCCCCGCTGCTCCCTGGAAGCATTGCATGGGCCTGGGTTATGCGGTACAGATGAAGTCCGAGTTTGACACACGTGACCTCTGTCTCCAGGGCTCCTCCTCAGACCTGTCCGGGACCATCTCCCCCAGGGCCTCTCTTCCAGCTGGCCCAGAACTATCCCCTTCATTGTATCCCATGCCCATCAAGTGGCCCGTCGTTCTCAGGCCCACAGGACCAGCTTGGCATGTGGCTGACCTGAGAAACCAACGCCCTCTGAACTGTTACTTGCAGCAGGGCTTCTCGGTGGATTTCAGTAGAGGTTAGAGCAGCTGTTCTCAGTCTTGGCTGTGCATTGTAACCACCCAGGGACGCCTGAGACCGACCCTTAGAAATTCTGATCTCTTTCGGTCTGGAGCGTGGAAGGGCATCCGGGTATTTAAACATTCCTGGTACTCATAACGTGCAGCTGAAGTTGAATCCACCTTAGAAATTTCACAGCTGGGAGCATCACAGCTTTCCTGCTGGCCATTGGCCACCTCCCAGAGCCGCCAGGAACACCTTCTTCCAACCTTCCTCTACGATAAGGACCAACTGATACACTGGAATCATCCGTTTGGCTTCCAGGAGAACTTCTGGTTACCTGCAAAGTTTGGGGACTGGCGACCAACCTTCTGGTTGGCCTGGGACTGAGGGGTTTCCCAAGATGTGTGACTTACAGCTTTAAAACTGAGACAGTCTTGGCAAACCATCCTGGCTTGCCCAATACCAAGGAGTTCCCAGAACAGAAGACTCTCAGTGCTAAAGTCCAGGAAAGTCCTAGACAAACTGGGAGGAGTTGGTCACCCAATGGTGAGACAAGGCTGGCTGCCCTGTGAGGCGGCTGATGTTTCGGGAAGAGGTGTTTTCCTGCACCACGGGCTGAATGACGATGCCATAGAGACAGAATGATGGTGTGATGGGCGCGTACTCTGAAGATCCTCACTGTGGTCTTGCCTATTCGTAAAAGCTCTAGGACCTCCAGAAAAGGCAGTGAAGTGGGTAGAGGCGAGGATCCAGGACAGCTCCCTTTCTGAGGCTGGTTCAAAATGGGATGAGACAGGCCAGAGCAGGAGAACTGACCCTTTAGCCGCGGCCTCTGCCACCGGCCTCTTTTTGTCCCGCCTCTCCACAGGCCGGCCGGGGCCCCGCTGCAGCCGCTGCCAGAAGAACCTGTCTTTGCACACATCGGTGCGGATCCTTTACCTCTTTCTGGCCTTCCTCCTGGTGTCTGTGGCCGTGCTGGCCTCTCTGGGTGAGTGCAGGCTGCCAGCAGCATCCCGCTCATCCGGGGCTCTCCACCCCGGGCTGCGGGGGGGTTTCTCATCAGGGGTCCTTTCAGTGCCAAAACCCCCTACAAAGACAAACACACATCTCTGTGGCTCACGGACCAGAGCCAGCATCTTCCTGACTAGGGGCTCTTAGTGCCTGATTCAAACTGCAAAGACTAACTCGTAACTTCTGGTCAATAATTAGCTGTGTGGCCTTGAACAAGGCACTTCCCCTCTCAGGACCTCTGTTTTCCTACTGGTAAATGAGAGGCTAGGACTAGATAGTAGTTCTCAGTTTTAGCCCCATGTTAGAATCATCGGGGAGCTGTAAAAAAATATGGATGCCTGGGCCCCCCCTCGGATAATGGAATTAATTCAGTAGTTAAGCTCTTCAGATGCTTCTGGTGTACATCCAGGGTTGAAATCACCAGATCGGACAATGTCTAAGCCCTTGCCATGGCCTTTGTGTTTCTCAAAGTGAAGTTGGATGTGTACCTGCGTCAGGGCTGCCCCCAGGATTTGTTAAAATGCAAATTCCTGGGTCTCCCTCAGACCTACTAAGTCAGAGTCCTGCCAGCGAGGCCCAGGGATCTGAAGTTTGGTGGTTCTCATACACTCAGCAGTTTGTATGACTGTGGTGGCTGACCCAGATGATGGCGTGCTGCCAGTTTCAGGTGGCTTCTGCCTCTGGATACTAACACAATTTATGTTTAAAAAGTGAAAACAAATTTGAAAGTTTCTTAACCGCAATCTCATTCCATTCTTAGCTTCAGATTTTAAAAAAAGCTTTTTTACTAAGGGAAGCCTGTAGGTTTGTTCACTCCAATGTACTAGATATTAAAGACAAAGCTGGGACTCAGGTGAGGCACGGAGATGGATAGGATTAAGAATAATTTTTATTTTTATATTCCTTTCTTATTTGTCCCCATTCTACCCTGTGGTCAGATCTTAGGTCTAAAATCTGAGGGGGGTGGAAATTAGATATGTATATGTATAATTTATGTACTATTACATATTCTAATATACACATATATACCCACATATGTATAAACACATATATACACTTAAGTGAGATATATAAAAAGATTATATCTATCCATGTCTATAGATATATAGACACACAGATATATATTTTTAAGAGATGTGTGACAGACTCTGGCCATTGGGCAGCTCCACAGAAGAGTGAACGGTTTTGGCCGCAGAGGGGCTGATAAATGGTTTGTCTTCTTAACAAACAACTGCTGTTTCTCTGAGCTAAGACCCTTTTCTCATCTCTGTTTCCCCTGCAGTTTTCAGGAAAGTGGACTCTCTCTCAGAAGACATCTCCCTGGCCCAGGCCCTTTATGACAAGAAGCTTGTGTCTATGCAGGAAAATCTCCAAGGGCTGGGTGAGTGTCCAGTGTCCAGATGTGCTAATGACCGTGACAGAAGGCCGATATTACTTGACAGGGGGCGGGGGGGGCAGGGTTCCTCCCATGCCATGGTGCCCTGGAGCAGGGCAGCCTTCACCAAGCTTCAAGGCATGAGGGAAAGACAGCCATGGCTCCCGGCCTCCCTGTCCAGCTGGAGAACATCCAGCCAATGAGGGCTGCTACCCTGGGATGCACCCAGGGATGGGGCTCGGGGTTCTGTGAGTGGCATGGATCTAGCCAGAGCCTCCAGGTAGAGAAGCAAGCCGGAGACAGTCCACTCGCCAAATATCTTCACGTATCTGAAATTATTTTTAAGATCTTCCCTATGCTCTTGACAAGTCGGCCCTTTCCTCATCACTGCCTTAAAGTTTGCACAATTTACTGTCTCTTTATCTCTTGCTTTCACAAGGGACGTTCTCGTGCTGAGAATGAGACAGAAGGAGCCATAATAGAAGGGTTTAGAGGGGGTCTGCTTGGTGGGAAGAGGAAGTCCTATTCTGCCACTAATTAGCTGAGTGACATTTGGCAAGTCACTTTTCTGAGCCTCATTTCTCATCAGTCACGGGGGGAAACTATCCCTGTACCCTTTTCTCCACGAGCTTGTGACGGGCTCAGATAAGCACAAATATTAAAATGTGGGGAGAAATTGTAAAAATAAAATGTAAATGGGAGGTTGTTGGCAACCTCAGAAAAGTTATGAAGATACGTACTCTCAAGAATTTGGTGGTGAGATGGAGAAAATATCCTAAAGCCTACATTTCAGGTCAGAGTAAAGACATTTGGTAGAAATAAGGTTGCATAGTGGTGGCAAGACTTTTCCAAAAAGGATTTCATAGCAGGTCTTAGGAAAGGAAGAGGGATAGGAAAGCCACTTGCCAATTCATTATGCTCTGAAATATTAAAGAAGCAACCTTTGTCCCGTGATCCTTCAGCAACTCAAAATGTTGTCCCTTTCTCCTGAAGAGCTGAAAGCCCCGAACAACTGCTCTTTCTGCCATGAGGCTGGGCAGCTGGGGCAAGAGATCAGAAAGCTGCAGGCGGAGCTGGAGGGAATTCAGAAGATGCTTCTGGCTCAGGAGGTCCAGCTGGACCAGACCTCCCAGACCCACGAACTGCTCTCCACCACCAGCGGTCAGATCTCCCAGGAGATGGGCAATTGCTCCTTCTCCATCCACCAGATCAACCAGTCTCTGGGGCTCTTCCTGGCCCAGGTGAGAGGCTGGCAGGCCACCACAGCCGGCCTGGACCTCTCTCTGAAGGACCTCACCCAGGAGTGCTATAACGTCAAGGCTGCGATGCACCAGATCAACTTCACCGTGGGGCAGACTTCTGAGTGGATCCACGGGATCCGGCGGAAGACAGATGAGGAGACCCTAACCCTCCAGAAGATGATCGCCGACTGGCAGAACTACACGCGGCTCTTCAGCAGCCTGCGCGCCACCTCGGCCAAGACGGGAGAAGCGGTCAAGAGCCTCCAGGCCACCCTGGGGGCCTCCTCCCAGCGCATCAGCCAGAATTCTGAGAGTATGCATGACCTGGTGCTGCAGGTCATGGGCTTGCAGCTGCAGCTGGATAACATCTCGTCCTTCCTGGATGACCATGAGGAGAACATGCACGACCTGCAGTACCACACCCACTACGCCCAGAACCGCACGGTGGAGAGGTTCGAGACGCTGGAAGGACGCATGGCTTCCCATGAGATCGAGATCGGCACCATCTTCACCAACATCAACGCCACCGACAGCCACGTGTACAGCATGCTCAAGTACCTGGATGACGTGCGGCTCTCCTGCACGCTGGGCTTTCACACCCAGGCCGAGGAGCTCTACTACCTGAACAAGACCGTCTCCCTTATGCTGGCCACCACCGACCTGCTCCGGGAGCGCTTCGGCCTGCTCAGCGCCCGCCTGGACTTCAACGTCCGCAACCTGTCCATGGTCATGGAGGAGATGAAGGCCGTGGACACGCAGCACGGGGAGATCCTGCGCAACGTCACCATCCTACGAGGTGAGAGCCAGATCTGGGCCGGGCTGCTGGGGAGCTCCCAGAGGGCCTCGGTGACCTTGGGAAACACAGAAGGACCTGGTTTTGGGCAAAAATCTCAGTGGGCTGATACAATCCTGCAGCAAATTCCTGGGGTGACTGGCGGCTTTTACGTCCTTGCCAACCTCTTTTGGAAAAGTATATGGTTCCTCACTTTGCCCGACATACAAATTTGGATTTTTATGTGCGGATCTGTTTAATTGGGCCCACAGAGAGATATAGGTAGAGCTCATCTTTCGGAAACTCTGTCTCCTTTTGTTTTCTCCCTTCCCACCCCCTTACTGGTGCTCTCAACCATCTGCCCTTCAGATGCCTGTCACTCTGATGCCCTCTTCTCCTCCCATCTCACCCCTGTCTTAGGCAGAGTTCTTCAGAGATATAGGAGAGAGAGAGAGAGATTATAAGGAATTGGCTCATGTGATTTTGGAGGCTGGCAAGTCCAAAATCTGCACAGCTGATGTCCTAGTTCAACTCAAAAGGCTGGAAGCTGCTGTAGAACCAGGAAGAGGCAGTGTGCCAGTTAAAGGCTGTCAGGCTGGAGGATGCTCTGTTACTCAGGGGAGGGTCAGCCTTTGGTTCTATTCAGGCTTCAACTGATTAAGTGAGGCCCACGCACATTGAGGAGGGCAATCTGCTTTACTCAGCACTGATTTTATTTTTAACTTTTTTTTTTTTTTTTTTTTTTTGCGGTACACGGGCTTCTCACTGTCGTGGCCTCTCCCGTTGCGGAGCACAGGCTCCGGACGCGCAGGCTCAGCGGCCATGGCTCACGGGCCCAGCTGCTCCGCGGCATGTGGGATCCTCCTGGACCGGGGCACGAACCCGTGTCCCCTGCATCGGCTGGCGGACTCTCAACCACTGCGCCACCAGGGAAGCCCTTTTTTAACTTTTTATTTTATGTTGGAGTAGAGTTGATTAACAATTTTGTGTTAGCTTCAGGTGTACAACAAAGTGATTCAGTTATACATACACATGTATCTATTCTTTTTCAAATTCTTTCCCCATTTAGGTTGTTACACAATGTTGAGCAGAGTTCCTACTCAGTACTGATTTAAATGTTGATTTCATCCATAAACACAATGGAGACACACCCAGAATAATGTTTGGCCAAATATCTGGGTATCCCGTGGCCCAGTCAAGTTGACACATAAAAATGAACTGTCACAAGTTCGTCCCTCATCCACCTGACACCCATGCACATCTCCTTAAAACATACATAATCTCCAAATAAAGAAAGTAACAAGGTCAGAATTCTGCCTAATATACATGATATAACAATCCTGAGAGTAACCCAAAATGCACTAACCCCTTCCCCAGAAGAGGAGGTAAAGTCCTTGAGTGATGTTTACTCTTCTTAATATCCCATAACTTAAATACTATGATATAAAGTTAACAATATTTAAATACTGTGATATAAATTCAATACATTTTGTATTTTTTGTTACATAGTAAGGGGATAAGAGAGGGAATAAAACAAAGATATATACACATATATGTCAACATATAATCATAACACAATGAGGAAATACTCTTGACAATTACAGTCCTCGCTCATGAAATTGGTCAGAGAGTCACAGCTAGTGTTTATAACTACCTTCTTCCACTACCCATTCCATATTCCCTTTGCCTTCAGCAAGCTCCTCAGCTGGTTGTGCTTCTTTACCTGGTAGGGTGACCCAAACCTTCATTCCTGAAGGGCCATTAGTTGTCCTGCCTGGATTGGGTTGTTGTAATTCTCCATTGACCTTAATCCCAGGACATGGTAATACTGAGAGACGCCCTAAGGGATCTCCTAGATTCCAGACATGCTCTTTCTTACCTCCATTGTGGAGAAGTCATCTGATTTCTCCTTGGCCGTCAGGGTCAATCATCCCAGTCAGTGCAGTAACTTCTTTGTCTGTTATTTCAGAGGCATGAGGAGCCCAAAGTGAGCAGGCAACAGTCTTAACTTCCAGTTCAATGGAACCGTATCTCCTGGCAGAAATATTCGCCTTTGGAACTAAAATCACTAAGCCAGCAGAGCATAAGTTTCTGGGAACAAGCAGCAAAAAATTTGCTAGTGGGGCACTAGGGTTAATAGTGAGCGGTGGCTTCCCATTTCCCCTTCTTGATCCTTGGACCTGAGTCCTGGCTGTAAGAGAAACAGCACCATGTTTTTGTTGCATATACAGCCCTGCAAGGTATTACCACAGAGCTGGCACTGTAACTGAGTCTTCAAAAGGCCATTTCACCCTTCTGTTCAGCCAGCTGCTTCAAGACGGTGGGGGACATGGTAACGCCAGTGAATCTTATGATCATGGGCCCACTGCTGCACTTCATTTGCCGTGAAATGAATTTCTTGATCAGAAGCAATGCTGTGTGGAATACCATGTATCATGCATTCCGCAAGTACATGGCTGGTATTTTTGGTGAAGCATTGCATGCGGGGAAGGCACTTCTATATCCAGAATAAGTGTCTAAACCAGTAAGAACAAAACACTGCATGATGGAAGTGGTCCAGTATAATCAACCTGCCACCAGGTAGCTGTCTGATTACCCTGGGGAATGGGGCCATATTGGGGATTCGTTGCTGGTCCCTGCTGTTGGCAGATTGGGTGCTCAGCAGTGGCTGTAGCCAGGTCAGCGTTGGTGCCTGGAAGTCCATCCGTGTTGCTGAACCCATGCATAAGCTCCATCCTTGCTACCATGGCCATTTTGTTCATGAGCCCGTTGGTTGATGACAGGGGTGGCTGGAGAAGAAGCCTGACTGGAATCCATAGAACAAGTCGTCCTCTTCACTTGATTATTAAAATCCTCCTCTGCTGATATCACCTTTGGTGAGTGTTCACATAGGACGCCATGAGATGGACCTCAGCTAAAACGCCATTGATCACCTGACCGCCATAAGTCCCTACTCGGACTGGTGCGTCACAGTGATGGTTGGGTCTCCTGGAATCAGTGTCAGTTCAGAGCTTGTGTCCAGGGGTTCCTGAAAGTTCTGATTATTTCCTCTTGCCCAATGCACAGTTATCCTGGCAAAAGACCACAGGGGCCTTTGGGGATGGCTGGAAAAATGATTAGTAGTAAATATTGTCGGTAGTGTACAAGGGTCCTTCCTCGAGGGGACCTGGCTTCTTCATTCAAGGGGTTCTGAGTCTGTAAAGTGGCTCAAGTCTGAGAACTGGTTGGGGGTTATGACACTCTGTTTTTATGATTCAAGTTAGACTCTTGTTCACTTGACCTAGAACTTTTCTGCTTACACAGAACAAGTAAGAATTAGTAGGCTTCCTGTCTATTTCACTTCTAGGAACCCCATGATGAGCTAGCCAATGCCATCAGTCTGCAGGACTAAAGGCCATTCTGATTGCGGCATTGACCCTGCTGTCAGTCACAGGGACCATTCCCTCCTTGCCTTCGGGGCTTGAGTGCCACCTCTGGTCCCTGCCACCACGGATCCAATCACTCTCACTGTGGTTACGTTTCCCAATTCCGTGACTGCAGTTCCCTCTGTGAAGTCTGGCCCACAGAGAAGAGCCAGGGATGCCAGGGCTTCTCTCTCAAGTTTATCTCTCACAGTCGTGGTGAAAGGCATGTCTTCTGGACCTTCCCAGGGTGGGTGAGTTTCAAATGATAAACTCACTCGAACATTCCCGTCTCCCTAAGTCATGGAATCCCTTTCTCTACATTAAACCAAAGCAGGTCTGGCAATTCTAATTCACTCACTGTGGATCTCCTTTTGGCCATATTTCAGCCAAGCAGCGAAGCAAACTGTTAGAGCCCTGTCTTCCTCCCCAAGATGCAAAGTTAGATGCAGAATCCCTGCTTAGTGAGCCCGTGGCAATAAATGCCGCCCGATCCAACTTTCCGTTCCTTCCACGATTTATCCCACAGCCTTAACACCCATCCCCACACGTGCGGCCCGGGTTTCTGTCTGCAGGAGTTAGAAAACGCAGACGGTAGTGCACCTCCTCGCGGGTCACGCTCTGTACCTCACTTTAGGGGCTGCTGGGACTTGAGTCTGCTCAGAGGTCTAGACGCCAAGAGCGGTGGTGGGGTTGACACTGGGGAGAACCAGCAATGTCTTGCTTGTCAGCTGCCTCGGGGTGGTCATTACCCTTTCCGCAGGTAACGCAGGGTTAACACCCTGGGACGGGCGGGGGTGGAGAGGCCACTTCTCCTGGGGACAGAGAGACTGCTGCCACTGGCAGAGGAGATGCATCAGAATTTAGGGTTCAAGTTCCCCAGCTCCATCAGGGTCTTCCCACACACCCCCATTCCAACTTGCAGGATCCCATTCCTTCCCAGTCCGTGGCCTGGGTTTAACAGGAAACACCCTGGGAGGCTGGGAGTTCAACTCGCATTGTAATTCAGTCAGTCACAGGGGGAGATTGCAGGTCTGATTTTCAGCCTCTCAGCCCTGTGGCTACAGCAGGTAAGGGTCTCCTTCAGGGCAGACATAGAAGCTTTCAGGTCACTTACAGGGCCCTTGAGCTAGGAATTCGAATCCCTGAGCTCAAACTTTTCTTTCCCCACTTTGTCCAGTAACATTAGAAACAACCAGCCAATCTCATCATACTTGTTATTTTGACCAAAATGTTCAAAGGTATAACATACATGGTTGCCTAGATCCTTGCTTAGGTGTCTCCATTATTTTGGGTATCTCTATTGCCAGGGATTCTCAGGCTGCTTTTACTACTGGATAGAGAGTCCTTAGCATCTTTAAATCTAATCATATTAGAGAGCCCGTTCCAGAAACCACAGACCAAATCGGAAAACTCATCTTTAAAATTCTGTTCACCTGGAATCATTCTTGGTACCAAAATCTGTATTAGCGTTCTCCAGAGAAACAGAACCAGCCAGCAAGATGTATATTTATGCCGTGTCCAGTAGGCTCTCTGGAGAGAGAGATTGATGTATTATAAAGAATTGAAGGTATTGGCTCACATAGGTATAAAAGCCAGCAAGTCCCAAGACCTGCAGGGTGAGTCAGCAAGCAGAAGACCCAGGAGAGATGATGCTTTAATTCCAGCCTTTTTTTTTTTTTTTTTTTTTTGCGGTACGCAGGCCTCTCGCTGCTGTGGCCTCTCCTGTTGCGGAGCACAGGCTCCGGACGCGCAGGCTCAGCGGCCATGGCTCACGGGCCCAGCCGCTCCGCGGCATGTGGGATCTTCCCGGACCGGGGCACGAACCCACGTCCCCTGCATCGGCAGGCGGACTCTCAGCCACTGCACCACCAGGGAAGCCCTACTCAGCCTTTTTGTTCTTTTCAGGCCTTCAACTGATTGGATGAGGCCCATGCACATTGGGGAAAGCAATTTGCTTTACTTGGTCCCCCAACTCAAATGCTAATCTTGTCCAAAACACCCTCACAGACACACCCAGAATGATGTTGCACCAATGTCGGCTGAAAAAAATGCACAATCTTAAAGTTGAGAATGATGTTTTACTCAGCGGCTATACCGAGGACTTAAGCCCAGGAGACAGCCTCTCAGATAGCTCTAAGGGACTGTTCCGAAGAGTTAAGGGAAGAGCCAGCATATATAGATGTTTTTGCCAAAAAATCCAGGCAGTTGAACATCAGAAGATTATTCCTAATTAAAGAAAAACCAGACATCTCAAGTTAATGAATTTAGCACTCCTCTGTGTATGGGAAGATGCAAGAGTCTGGGCTTAATGAAATTATTCCTTTGACAGGCACCTCCACTATCTTGGGCCAGTATCCTGTTTTATTCCATCCTGAATCCTCTGTTTACTGATACGGCAGGTCCACAGCAAATATCAGGGCTCCCCCGGCCCAATTGACACATGAAATCAACCACCAGAGGTGACATCAGAAATGAGGCCTGAGAACAGGGGAGAAAGTCAGGTAGAGCAGGGTTGGCAAGGATGAGCAGAGGCACTCCAGGTGGAGAAGCAGACATGCAAAGACCCTGGGCACATGCGTTATCGCCTTGAATTCCCATGGTCCCTGAAACTGGAGAACCGGCTGCCAGATGAGGTCTAGTCAAGCTCACGCAGCTCGCAAGGAAGGGAAATGGGATTCAGATGCAAGGTGGTTCAGATCCAGTGTTGTGCGAGCTGCCTCGAGTGGCCTTCTCCTCCAAAGTCACCTAAGACCCGCATTCCCCTAAAAGCACCTGAGCAAACGAGAGATGCTCCCTGCTGACAGCACGGGCTTCCTGGTGGAGTTTCTGCGCTCTATTCCTGTCTACCGTCCATCCATTTCCCCAAAAGGGACTGACTTCTCCCCTTGGGACAGCTCTGCCCTCAGTTTCCCCTTAAATCCCACATCAAATGTTGGTTACCTGGCCCACTCTTTTGTTTGTCTTTTTTTAAGAAGATGTTGGGGGTAGGAGTTTTATTTATTTATTTATTTATTTATTTATTTATGTTGTGTTGGATCTTCATTTCTATGCGAGGGTTTTTTCTAGCTGTGGCAAGCGGGGGCCACTCTTCATCGCGGTGCGCGGGCCTCTCACTATCGCGGCCTCTCTTTTTGCAGCGCACAGGCTCCAGACGCGCAGGCTCAGTAGTTGTGGCTCACGGGCCTAGTTGCTCTGTGGCATGTGGGATCCTCCCAGACCAGGGCTCGAACCCGTGTCCCCTGCATTAGCAGGCAGATTCTCAACCACTGCACCACCAGGGAAGCCCTGGCCCACTCTTTTAATTGACTTGAAATGCTCTATGGCTTCTGCTTATGAGTACTTCACTCTGAAGTAAACCCTATATTAGTCCGCCCTGGCTGCTGTAACAAAGCACCACAGACTGGGGATGCTTAGAACTGAAATCTCTTATCTCACAGCTCTGGAGGCTGGAAGTTTAAAGTCAAGGTGTTGGCAGTGTTGGTTCCTTCTAAGGGTGATAAGGGCAGGATCTATTCCAGGCATTGGCTTGTAGACGGCCATCTTCTCCCCGTGTCTCCTTATAACATCTTCTCTGCGTGTGTCTGTCTCTGTGTCCCAGCCTCCCCTTTTTATAAGGACACCAGTCATATTGGATTAGGGGCCACCCTAATGACAACATTTCAACCTGATGATCTCTGTCAAGACCCTGTCTCCACGTGAGGTCATATTCAGAGTGGGTTAGGATTTCAGCATGTGAATTTTGAGGGAACACAATTCAGCCCATAACAAACACCGTTACCTTTCCATTTTAGTCCTTCACAGCAATATTTCCAACAGTTTTTCTCCTGGAAAATGGCCCAGAAGACTCCTAATTCGGATTCCATACAGGAATTTGTATGGCTATACTCAATTTCCTGGACCCTTCCCCAGGAAGTGCGTGTCTTTGTGGGAAGTATGTTCAACCTGAAAATATAGCAGCTCTTGGCTCTAGAGAATAGAATAAGTAGCCACTGAGATCTGGAGGTTCTAGAATGTATAGTCACATTTTGGGGGGCCAGAAATCTGGGCCTGATCATTCAGGGAGCTGCAGGAGACAGGAGGGAGGGCCCCATGATCCCACACAGCGCTGCTTTCTTCACAGAGCTCAGACTTGGAGCCAACCTCTCTGATTCTCTTTAACCATTTGGTTTCAAACCTGTGTTGCCTTCATTTTATATCAGTGAGCATTTCTGCTAATATTTTCTTTACTCTAGATTGGCGGTGTTGCAGGGGATGGAGGTGAGGTAAGATCTCGTTTGCCTGTTGTCATTTCTGGCAACAAAGCCCGGTACTGAGTATTTCCTTAGTAACTGAAACAGTCCCACAGTATTTCATCTAAAATACGTATCTGTGTGACTTCTAGGATGCAGTGTTCCAGAGAAGGCATTAGCAGGTAGTTCTCGTGGTTCATCCTCTGGTAACCTTGTTGTTCTTAGGTTGCGTTCAATCATGATGAAGCCCATTCACGCACTTTGTTTCATTTTAGCCTCACAACATTTTTTAAAAATTTTTATTTGATATCAGAGTATAGTTGATTGACAATGTTGTGTACGTTTCAGGTGTACAGCAAAGTGATTCAGTTATACATATACGTGTATCTATTCTTTTTCAAATTGTTTTCCCATTTATGTTATTATAGAATAACGAGCAGAGTTCCCTGTACTATACAGTAGGTCCTTGTTGGTTATCTGTTTTAATTATTGCAGTGTGTACATGTCAGTCCCAAACTCCCAATCTGTCCCTCCCCTAGCCTGACAACCTTTGTGGACAAGACGTGTTGCAGGTGCACCTTTACAGAAAGGTGACCTGGGACTGGGAAAGGTTAAGGGATAGCTCAAGGTCACACTATGATTAAGATCCTGACCCCTTGCCATGGCTCTGAGACGCACACGTCTAGTGCCCAGCCAGAAGAGGAGACACTGAGAGCAGATACCAAAAAGGCATTTCCACTCAGTCCTGATTAGGTGTCATGTGTGGGACAGACTGGAAAAGAAGGAAATGGCACCAAGAGTTAGTAAGGGAACAATTTGAGAACCTCACTCTAAGTATAACCCAACAATAGTCATGGGACTTTATATTTGCTCCTGTCCTAATGATGGCAGAGTTCTCATCAAAGAACCTCATCCTAACCGGAGAGCAAGGTGGGACATCGCTTTGAGCTACATTTGACTCTCAGCATATTTGTTTAAATTGTGTCTTTGGGCAACATTTCTCTTGGTTGTTAAATCACCACATATAAAGCCTCTCACATCTGAAAGAAAATTCCAGGGACAAAATGAACATCCCTTCCTACAGGAACATGTCATTCATTCATTCATAGACAGGTGCTGATCGGCTTTCACGCTGGGGCTGGCAATGTCTCCCTCTGGCTGCAGCCAAGCTGCTCTCCAGAATAAAGGAAGAGGGACAGCAATGGCCACAGCCAGTGTGGAAGGTGCCAAGTGCTGACTGAAGCTCTGGGGCTCTTAAACTGTCCGGGGAAGGAGCCTGGATTCTAATTTGCTGTGGGTCTTTAGGCAGAATCACTTAATCTTTCAGGGCCTCTGGTTTTTGGGGGGGGTTTTGTTTTGTTTTGTTTCATATGTAAATCAATGGATAAGACCAGCTGTTCTCTGAGACTTCTTCCAGCTCTGTGATTAATTCTGAGTCTCCATTTGCCAAACGGAAAGCCAGTGGTACTTCTATAGTGTTTGTGCCTCTCATAGAATGTTTCTTCCTATTCTATAGGAGGATTTCTGTGTGTGTGCTAGACAGTGCCTACCCTAAGGCTATCGCTTGGGAATTGGAGCCAAGAAAGCATCATTGCTTATTTGCTGAGTGGCCTTGGACAAGACTCTTGGCTACTTTCTTTTTTTATATATAAATTTATTTATTTTATTTATTTATTTTTGGCTGCTTTGGGTCTTCGTTGCTGCGTGCGGGCTTTCTCTAGTTGCGGCGAGTAGCGGCTACTCTTCATTGCGGTGTGCTGGTTCTCATTGTGGTGGCTTCTCTTGCTGTGGAGCACGGGCTCTAAGTGCGTGGGCTTCAGTAGTTATGGCTCACGGGCTCTAGAGCACAGGCTCAGTAGCCATGGCACACGGGCTTAGTTGCTCCGCGGCCTGTGGGATCTTCCCGGACCAGGGCTCGAACCCGTGTCCCCTGCATTGGCAGGTGGATTCTTAACCACTGTGCCACCAGAGAAGCCCTCTTGGCTACTTTCAATTCAGCTTCTTCATCTGTAAGTAGGAATATAATATCTGCCCTGCCTATATCCCATGGGTGATTTTGAGTAACAATGTTAACTGTGTGAACAGTTCTTGGTAAAATATAAAAGGGTGTCCTAATGAAGGGATGATTCTGAATCTAATTCACTTGATGGTGGGCTCCTTGTCTTGTTCATCAGTGCCCAGCACAGTGCCTGACCTTTGGAAAGTTCTCAGGAAACATTTGCTCGTTGAGTGCATCAGTGAAAGCATGACCACAGGGCAGAAGCTGAGGACGAGGGATTACACCTACCAATTCGTTCCCTAAACACTAACCTCCTTCCTCCTGCCACAGACAGTGTCCAGGAGTTTACAGTTGTAAAGAGAACTTTGAATTATTCTGTGGTTTAGGGCGGAGGAGCTACCTGGAGGGGAGGCAGGGAGGAACATGCCTGCTTGGAGGATTAGTAGGTTCGCTTGTTATTGAGAAGCAAGGGGGATTAATGGAAAGGAGAATTATACCAGCTTCTGTTGGTGCCTGCGACAGAGCTTACCATGACACCTGGCCTATTTCTGATACATTCTTACTTCCAGGACATAGTCCTTGAGGAGTGTTTACAGGGCAATACTACCTGTTGGCGCCTGCGACAGAGCTTACCGTGACACCTGGCCTATTTCTGATACATTCTTCCAGGACATAGTCCTTGAGGAGTGTTTACAGGGCACTACTACCTGTTGGCCTTGAACTCAGGTTATTGTCTCCCCAGCCCCACAGGACTGAAGGGATGAAGCCTGATTCTCTGTTCAGCTTCTCCGCCCCCTGGTCCTTACCGCAGATGCCCACACAGTTTCCTTTCTTCCTTTTCTCCTGAATCTCAGCCCTGGACCTTGGCAGCCCTGAGCCCCAGCCCCAGTGAAGCTGCTGAAAACCCTACTCAGCTTCTCAGTGTCTCTGCCCAAACCAATTACTAGTCAACAAACGCCTTGAGAGGAGAAAGAGGCACAGAAGGTCTGGCTTTCTCCAATGAGTCTCCCTTCTCCCTGGGAGTCTGGCCCTTGATCGCTCTCCAAAGCTTTCAGAAGGATGCCTTGGCATTCTGTCTAATGATTCTGGTTGCTCTCAGCGGGAGGTTGAGTCTGTACAAATTAATCCATCATAGGCAGACGTGGAAATCCACTGGCATTTTTTCAATGCTCCTCAGGTAACAACAGCCGGGACTGAGAGCCCCTGACCCAGGCTGATATTCTCACTGAACAAAGAGGAGCCTGCAGTCCAAAGAGGGCCAAATGACTTACCCAGCCACCCGATTTGTTAATAGGGGAGCTGGGACTCAAACTCAGGTCCTCTGAAGTACAGGCTAGTGTGCCTTCATGGCACCAGGCCAGTCTCCTGAGAGCCTCCCCTTCTGTTTCTGTCTCCCTCTCCCTTTGTAGGCTGGCACGTTGCTTTGGATTATGAGATGGACTGCACCCACCCTCTCCCCGCCCATGCACTCCCTCACCCATGGGTGGGCAGTGTTGGTACCCTGAGGACTCGGTGCTTCTGCTCAGCCCCCCACCCTCTCCCCACTCCCAGTGCAGACCAGGAGCAGACCACCTACTTGTCCCAGACGTGCAGTCAGCTGTGGCTCTGCGCTAATGGGCCGTGATGGCCTAATTACAGCCCAGGGCTTCCTGAGTAATTCCGGGCCTTCTTGGGACTCCACAGTGCCCCGTTCCTCTCCCCCATCACGTTTCCTCCTTTGTCTCAAATGTGCCCCCGCTGCTCAGAGAAGCATTTAGCTCCCTGCCCCCCACTTTGCCCTTTAGCCCTTCCGACACCCAGATCTTGTTACAGGCTGGGTGAAGGGCCTCCTGTTGTGGAGAGCCCCTGGTCAGCCTCTGCCTGCATCCCTTCCCCCCATGCTAACCGCTAAGCTTTGCTTGTTGATTTCCTCCCGGGCCAGACCCAGGTCCTGCCAGCTCTCCCCTCTCTGACTGTATGACTCATGGCTGGCTCTGGAGGGACAGGCAGAGGCTCGGCTCACCAGAGGAAGACAGTCCTTCAGGTGACCCCTTCCCAGCTCTGTGGGGACCCTCCACCTCCTCCAAGTGGCACGAGGGCAGGAGGTCCTGGCAGTGGGAGGGGGTCTAGGGACCAGACCAGGAGCCTCTCAGGCCTGGGTTTGCATCCTGTCTCCACCCTTCCTGCTTGGTGATGGTGGGCAAGTCGCCACTCTCTGCACCGTGACTTCTCATCTGTAAAATGGGGCGATGATCTCAATGTACAGTGCTGGGGACGTACGAGAGACTAGGCAGGCAAACGTTCACTGCTCAGAGAAACGGGATCTTCTATGTGGGAGCAGGGAGCCCTCCCAGTGGCCGTGACCCAAGAGAAGGCAGGTCACAGAGAAGTTAGGGTGAGCCGGGGCCATCGTGGGCACACCGACACCGAGACAGGGCAGTGAGAGAGGCCAATGCCTGCAACACAGGTCCTGCCCCAGGTGGAGCCACCCCACCGGATGTCCTCCAGGCCACTGACTGGGAGACCTGCGTGGGCTCTCAGAGACGGGGTCAGCAGCGGCAGTGGAGAGGGAGGTGACCCCATTCCTGCCGGGCCTCCTTCCACTTGCACTAGGGGCTGCAGCTCCTGGGGGAGTGAGGAGAACGGTGCGACCCAGGCTTCTGCGCAAACCGACACCCTGGGCCCGTGGGCACCCAGCCTTCCCCAGCCAGCGAAAGGTACCCAAGAGCTTGCCCAGAAAGAGGAGCCCGAGGGGGCTGGAGGGGAGAAGCAAAAGAGAGGCCTTTACTCTCTGCCTTTTCTCCCCGCTGTTGGCGTAGAAACCGTGAGAAATCCTTGCAGCCGCCGTGCCCTTAGGGGCCAGGGAGCAGAGGACGAGCGACGAGGATGGTGGCTCAGGAAGGATGGGGGTCCCACGGAAGGAGGGAGGGGCTCCCGCTGGATCCGTGGGCATCCTTGTCCAGATGAGATTTCTCAGGCTTTTCCTGAGTCCAGGCTGGGCCTGGGGACCATCCATCCAGGGGACAAGAGTGGAAGCCACAGCAGTGGTTATAGAGAAAGAGAGAAGAACCAGGGAGCTGGGGCAAGCCCTGGGAGCCACGTTCTTAGAGCAGGAGGGACAGAGGCAGGAGGAGGGGTCCTTGTGGAGCCACAGGGCCCTGGGGGACGGTCAAGTGCAACCTCAATGTTATAGATGGTCTGAGCGCAGATGGGCAGCGACTTGCCCAGCGTCACTCCACACCCTCTGATTCCCTTCCACTTGCACAGCCTACGGGGGCCTCTCCACCTCCAAATGGCTCTGCTTTTCCAGCCCCGGCTGGCCCAGGCGCCAAGGGCAGAGCTGGGGTGAGGATAGGCGCAGTGGCTTTGCCAGTTCCCAGCCATGCCTGCCGGGCTGGGGCAGGTGGTCCCTGCCCGGTGTCGCCCTGTGCCCTCGTTGGGCCGTGTTGTTCTGGCTGCTGTGCTAGAGACACAAGGGCAGGTCAAGCTGCTCCCAGACCCCAGCCAGCCCATGACGGCAGGCATCTCAGCCGGTGCTGCCGGCAGGCCACGTGAGCCAAGCCCACGCAGGCCACAGCCCCGCTGTGTGTGGGAGGCGGGCATGGGCAGGAGGTGGCAGGGAATGGCTGGAAGGTTTTTATTGGCCCTGGTGGGGCTGAGTTTGTCTGGGCCCCAGTTTAGATCGTCACTGGAGGATGGGGTTCACTGACTCTCTGCTCCACTTACAAACACTCCGGGAGGGAGGTGAGAGGGGGCACCGAGGGGGTGGGAGTGTGGGGGGAGGCTGGGGGCGGGCAGCAGGTAGCCCCGGCCAGGATGGACAGCAGTGGTGTCTGCATTAGCGGGGACGGGCCCCGAGGCCGCAGAACTGGGTCACGGCCACTGGGAGGGCTCCCGGCTCCCACAGAGAAGATCCCGTCTCTCTGAGAGGCCCACCCAGCTTCTGGTTTCCGCTCAGGGCCCCCTGGGGCTATCACGTCACCTCTCTGAGCTTTAGATGCCTCCTCTCTGACATGGAGGAGTTGGACTGGCTCCCACCGAGCTCAAAAACTCCAGGATTCTGTTACAAAGGGGATGGTGTAACAGCAGAGTTCTCGGGGAGAGCCAAGTATGGGTGTGAGAATTCACCTCCCAGGCCAGGCCTGGGGGGCAGCCTGTGACCCGGTGCCTAGACCACCGAAGAAAGCCAGGCTTTTGCGGTGCCTTGACCCCGCGGGGGCTAAAGCTGTTCTCCACAATTCCTGTTCTCACTAGGCCAGAGGGTTCTTTTCTTCTGACCCCAGGGCATCTGACGTGCCTTGGCCAGAGTGACGGCCACACTCTGCTCTGTGTCTTCAGGGTTGGTACAGCTCTGAGAGGTGGTGACTCTGACCTACATGGCAGGCAGGAAGGGCATTAAGGTCATCTGACCCCTGGCTTGAGTGCTAGACTGGGCTCTTTAAGGAAGAGAAGAGTGTCTTCATCCTGGCGTCTCTCCCAGGCCCTAGGCCAGAGCTGAGCAAAAGCGGGGGGTCCACAGCTGTTTGGTGAATCACGCTCTTCAAGTGTATACTGAGCTTACCCTGCTGTGTGCCTGGGCTCCGAGCCCAGGGCAGGGGATGGGAGCCGTGGCCCGCCCATCTTCCTGGGGCCCTACAGTCTAGTGGAGTCCACCAGAGAGGTACCAAGGATTTGCTTTCACTATATTGTGACTTCTCTTTCTATGTATCAACTAAAAGATTCAGAAAGTATTAGCTCTAAGAGCTCAGAGAAGATGCTGGAGTAGTCAGGGTGGACTTCCTGGAGGAGCTGCCCTTTCTCTGGGTTGTAGCTGTTCCCACTCACTCACTCACACTGGGAGGGATCCACTTCTCAGGCTTCACTTTCTTGGCTTTCTCCTCCATGTCACCTGACTCCATTCCTGGTCCCAGGTGCCTAAAGGTCAGGGGCAAATCCTGGGGTTGGGATGGGGGTGGGGCAGGAGGTCAGGACAGCAGTCAAAGTCCATAATGAGTGTAGGCATCCAGGCCGCTCTCCAGAGTAGGACAGATGATCCTGGATAGTTGTGGCCTTTGCCCAGAGCTGTCCAGCTCTCTCAGCCCCCAACCTGAGTGCACGTGTGGAACTACGGCCAAGCCCTGAAGTCAAAACAATGAGTGCCCTCCAGGCGCAGGCCTCATGCCAAATGCCAACGCGTGTCAGCTCGGGATGGGCTCACAGCCTGCAGGTGAGATTCTCAGCCCCACTTCACCGGTGGCCAAGCCGATTTAGAGGGTCAAGTCAGTCGGCAGACCTGGGCCCTGTGGCTTCGGACCCTCGGGTGTCACAGTGCCCACTGCCAGGCGTCCACTTCAGGGGACAGCCTCGGGACACCTGCCCTCCTGGACTGATCTCTCCCCTCTTCTCTCTGACCCTAGGTGCCCCAGGCCCTCCAGGACCGAGAGGACTCAAGGGAGATGTGGGCGTGAAAGGGCCTGTTGGCAGCAGAGGACCAAAAGGAGACCTCGGCAGCTTGGGCCCCCCAGGACCTCAGGGTCCTCAAGGGCAGCCAGGGGACACCGGGCCTGTAGGAGAAAGGGGGCCGGTTGGCCTGCGAGGTTTCCCAGGCCTCAAAGGCTCGAAGGGCAGCTTTGGAACTGGAGGCCCAAGAGGACAGCCAGGCCCCAAAGGGGACGTGGGGCCCCCAGGGCCAGAGGGGCCTCCAGGGTCTCCAGGGCCAGAGGGGCCTCAGGGAAAACCAGGGATCGCTGGGAAGATAGGGTCACCAGGCCAGCGGGGGCCCGTGGGGCCAAAGGGCGAACCAGGAATCCAGGGTCCCCCTGGCCTCCCTGGGCCCCCAGGCCCACCAGGAAGCCAGAGCCGCTATTAAGGAGCGGCCCGGTCCCAGACACTGCCACGCAGAAGGTGGGGAAGGGTGCTCGGGTGAGGAGAGACCCCTGAAAAGCCGCACCTGCAGACATTGTGGTCCTTCGGTCCCGAAGAGCGTTCTCCCAGGCCT
The DNA here is from genome assembly GCF_005190385.1 of Monodon monoceros. Classification (NCBI taxonomy): domain Eukaryota; kingdom Metazoa; phylum Chordata; class Mammalia; order Artiodactyla; family Monodontidae; genus Monodon; species Monodon monoceros. The sequence continues at coordinate 10,703,141 of NW_021703782.1, read as the reverse complement.
GACCCTGCACCTCCGGGCTTCCCAGTAGTGACTATACCATAGAAGGCAGCCCCGTATACACACACGCACATGCACACGCACATTTCCCTGCTGGCCGGGGGGCTGACTGGGTTTCCGTGGCTGGGCGGGAGGAGAGGGCAGGAGAAGCCCCCTCGCCTGTGGCTGAGCCTGCCGGGGAAGTGGCTACCTTGGGGCAGCGGTCTTAATTCTGGCTCTGAGTTGGTGACCAGCGCTAGTCTTTCTAGCATCTTCACACCCATCCTAGCTGGCTGGCAGTTCCCTGAGGCTCCCAGGGGTTGGAAAGACCCAGGAAAAGCTTTGCAGGGGATTATGGTTCAAACTCAAGGGACGAGGTGGATTTGGCAACCACAAGACCTTCCCTGTAACCACGGGAGCAGAGTCCCGGGAACTCACACGGGACACACCTGGGCCCTGAGCACTGTGCCCCCAGGAGTTCAGCATTTTTTTCCACATCTCCAGAAAATTCCTCGCTTCATCCTTGCGTCCACCTCTCAGGAGCATCCCAGAAGGAATCCAAGCAGGAGCTTCATCTGCACCGGGACACTCTCCAGGCCCTGGAACGTTCTGCCAAAGTAGAAGGCCCCGTTCCGAGCCGGGGGGTGACCACTTTGTGGCAACTGGGGGAGGGCTGACCGCCGGGCTGCTCTCCCTTCCCCGTGCCTGCTCTCCTCCTGACCTCACCCCACCGTGACCCAGAATGGCCCCAGGCCTCTCTGCAGGCGCAGCTGGACCAGATGAGGGGGAGGGGCCCCAGCTCCCTTTGATGTCACCCCTCACCCACCTTCATCCTCCTGCACAGCCAGCAGCAAGGAGGACTGGGACATCCCCAGTGAAGCTGCCCCTCCTTTGTGTTCTAACAGATAACGACCACCCCTGGGATGGGGGCTTACAGCTGTCCCCTCCCCAGCCCGACCCAGAGACCGGCCCCTCCCCATTCCAGAAGCCTTCCCCCTTCTTGTAACAGGTGTGCAACTGGCTTGCACTCCCGCTGCCCTCACTGCCATGTAGTTCTCCTGTCTACATATGATATCATGCCACGTAGTATCACCGACTCAGTAAAGAGTTGTTTCCAGGAGGGAGGTGTCTTCTGGTCCTTTGTGCTTGACCGGGACCGTGATGTCTTCAAGGGCTCCACCTCACGTGGCCTTTGAAGGGGAACCAGTGCACAAGGGGTCCCTTAGATATTCAGTCCCACTGTGGAGTCCAGGTCGGACCCCCTGGCCCTTCACTCTGGAAACACTGAGTTCTGCTGGGAGTTCCCAGTGGTCCTGCAGGGGCCAGGGACCAAGCGTGGCTGAGGGATTACCCTCAGTGAGCAGGAACCCAGTGGAAGCAAGGTGAGCCTACTAATCTCGCAGCAGGGCCCTAGAGCTCTTGGGCTAGAATGAGATTGGAAAATAAGACAGGACACCTGAGTGATACCCCCTGCTCCCCCGTCTTGCCCCTAACACAAGGAGATAAAACAGAAAAGGGGGAGGAGACCAGACCTGCCCCAAAGGACCTGGCCCTCCAGGGTCCACAGGAAACAAAGGACAGCTGGGTCCTCTGTGAATCAGCTGGGCCTGTTCCAGGAATCAGGGGTGCGTGAAGGGGCTGTGCCCTCGGCTGGCTTTCAAGGCATATGTCTTTGTCCGTTCAGGCTGCTGTAACAGAACACCACAGACTGGGTGACTTCTAAACAGCAGAAACAACATAAATGATGAGGGTCATCCACCCTCGTGACCTAATCCCCTCCCAAAGGCCCCCCCTTCCTGAACCCATCACACTGGGGGTTAGATTTCAACATAGAAATTTGGGGGGGTGGACATGAACATTCAGACTATGGTAGCATAGTAACCGCATTTGTCAGTAAAACATGGCCTAGTGAAAGCCCTGTGCCTTGTTTTGCTTTTTTACTTTTTTTTGGGGGGGGGCAGGGGTTGTGGGGAGCATTAGTCAGAATTCTCCAGAGAAAGGAAGGCTGAGAAGTGCCATGATCTGCCATCCCCAAGCTGGAGGCCCAGGAGAGTCAATGGTATGGTTCCAGCCCTAGGGCAGAAGACAGCTGTCCCAGCTCACACAGTCAGGCAGAGAGAGAATTCTCCCTTCCTCCGCCTTTTTGTCCTATTCAGGCCCTCAACAGACTGAAAGGCTGCCCATCTGCTTTAGTGAAGGGCCATCTTCTCTACTCAGTGCACCCATTCAAACGCTCACTTAATTCGAATGCTCATCTCTTCCGGAAACACTTTCACTGATACGCCTAGAAATAATGTTTAATCCGACATCTGAGTATCCCATGGCCTGGTCAAGTCAGCACTTGAAATTAAGCCTCATAGGGTGTTTGGTAGAGGAAGCAAGCAGAGAGGTGGAAGGATGGGGATGGGGCCCCAGGGACCATGGCACGAGGCGCCCACCACTTCCTTACTCCCCGTGGTGGCTCAGGGTCCCTGCCCCACCTGCTCCCATCAACAACTGAGATGTGCTGGGCAGTGAGTTAGGTACTGCGGGGTTACAGGGCTGAAGCCGCCTTGCCTGGGGGCTCGCCTCTCATAGAGGAGGGGGCAGTAGTGAAAGATACGTCTCCGCCTCGTGCGGGGCAGGCTGGGGGCTGGAGAAGAAGGGGTCGTGGCACAGAGGTAATGGGCCTTGGGGGAGGCAGTGAGGACCATCCAGTGGTGTCATTTCACAGTCTGGGTCCCCAGGAAACCCTCCAGGAAACTCTCACTACTCACTGTCCCGGGTGGGATGGATGACAGGCCTGGCAGGGGTACCCCTGGGTGGGAGGGGCCGGCATGGGCGCAGGTACCCAGAGAGCTGGGCCAGGGAAACAAGAGCAGGACATCGGAGCAAGCCAACGTCCCAGAGTCCAAATCCAGAAAAGTTAGGTCTGGGATGATTTCCAAGGGATGAGTTGGGGGCCAGAATGAGAGACAAGGCTGCAAGGATGGAAAACTGAGTTGATTTCAGAACATAAGCAAACACACATAAGAAAAACTCATGGGTCCTGGACAATGGCCACCAACACATCCCTGACCGTGTGGTTTTGGGGGATCAGCTTGATTTGCAGGCACAGGGTGGAGACGGGTCCTTGGGGTCCATCCAGGCAGTCACCACCACCTCTGGTTTCCCTGGTCACAGAAGCCCTCTCAAGCTCTAGCAAGGAGATCAGGAGGGGGCAGTCATGACAAGGATGCAGCGGGTAAAATCAAGGCTATGGAAACTTGAAGTACAACTCCATCTCAGGGTGACTAAACGTGGAAAGCTGCCAGTGTCTCAAGCATCCGTCTTCACTCCAGAGCACCAGCCAGTCTCCTATCTCTCTTCTCTCAGGGGCCCCTGACCTCCCCTTCCTGCTACTCTTTGTACCCTTTCTGTTGACCAGCATCTTCTGTTTGCACGAGGCCCAGCGTAACAGGGTGACGGCTGACCACCAAAGGACCCGGTCCTACAATCTCTAGTTCCCAGCCCTAGGAGAGCAATCTGATCGCTCACCCTGTGGGTCAGGGGTCTACCCTGATCCAGTGGGCTGTGACCACAGAGGAAGAGGCGGAGGGAGAGGGATCACGTGGTAAAAAGTTAGAGGCGCAAGAGCAAGAGCAACCATGAGCAAAGCTGGCCACAGAATCTGTGTTTGGCAACAGAGGAACAGGAGAATAACCTCAACAGTAATGATAATAGCAAACACCCATGGGAGAGCTACTATGCAACAGAATACCGTTCTAAGCACTTTTCATATATTTATTCATTTAATCCTCACTACAATTTGTAATGCAGCTATAATGTCTATAAATCTATAATCTCTCTCTATATTGTAGCTACATATATTATTATTATTCCCACTATGTAGATGGGGAAACTAAGGCTTGAAGAGATTAACTTCCCAAAGTCACATAGATAGTGAGTTGTTGTTGTTGTTTTTGTGTCTTTTTGTTTGTTTGTTTCTAAAGGACACAGGAGCCAGCCTAAAGGGGTTCCCACTGGTCAAATCTGGGACACTTTATTTATTTATTTATTTACTTATTTATACAATCCCACTTTTCTTTTTTCTATTTTTTTGGGCCATGCCGTGCAACATGCAGGATCTTCCCTGACCAGGGATTGAACCCAGGCCTCCTGCATTGGGAGCGCAGCATCTTAACCGCTGGACGGCCAGAGAAGTCCGATAATGAGTTTTTAGACGTTTCTCTATTGAACCTCAGTCTTGGGTGATTTACCTTCTCTGTGCTTCTGTTTCCTCCCCTGTAAAATAGGGATTACAACTGGACCTATCAAATGAGGTTGCTGAGGGGATTAAGTAAGATGATGCTCTTGGCGAGTTTCCCAGTGTCTTAGTCAGCCCAGGCTGCCATAACAAAATACCACAGATTGGATGGCTCAGACAACAGAAACTTATTTTCTCAGAGTTCTGGAGGCTGGAAGTCCAAGATCAAGGCACCAGCTCTTCCTGGCTTACAGATGGCTGCCTTCTGGCTCTGCCCTCACATGGTAGGGGGAGAGGAAGTGTGGGGGAAGCGGAGAGAGAGACAGAGAGAGAGAGGCAGAGGGAAGGCTCTCTTCCTCTTCTTGGAAGGCCACAGTCCTATCAGATCGGGGCCCCACCCTTATGACCTCATTTAACCTTCATTACCTCGTAAGACCCTATCTTGAGATACAGTCACACTGAGGGTTAGGGCCTCAACATATGGATTTTCTGGGGACACAATTCAGTGTCTGGTGCCCGGCAAGGGTTACCATCCCGTAAACATCAGGCATCATCATGGTGGTGTTTATCCTACAGACCCAGGCTTCCTGGATGGCAACATTACTCACCACTTTCCTCTGCAGATGAGTGGCCAGAACTCCAGGTCCTGCACACTCCCACCCACATTCCCTGCACAGTTAGAGCCTGGAACAAGCTGTGACTCACCCAGCTCAACCTCTTTACAGGTAAGAAACCAAAGGCTGAGAGGGGCTGAAGGGCTCGTTGACCAACCGGGACCAGAACTCTGGTGTCTCGGTTCCTGGGCAAAGCAATTTCTCATGTCTCTGGTTTTGCCGCAATTTCAGTTTGCTATTGGTTAGGACCAATGGGCACCAACCGCTGCACGTTCCCCAGAAAGTACTCCCCCTGCAATCCTGCTCTCTGTCTCACGTCATCAAACACTCCTGGTACTAACACGGCCCTTCAGGGCATCTGGACCATTGTAGGTATTGCCGAAAATCCTAAGAGCTGACCACAGGGGTTAGCAGGGCCGGCAGTCAGAATTGTAAAGTTTGCAGCAAACTCTGTGAATCAGTATCTTGTTCTGTGCATAAACTTTGGGAAATGGATCCAACCCGCATCCAGTGGGGAGATCGGGTGGGCTTCACGATAGAGACCCTCGGTGGACATGGAATAGGGATGCGTCGTTCTTGCTCCCTGCTGGGTCCTCCATTTATCGGGGCAAAGTCGGCCCAGCACCGCCCTCTCTAATCTTCACTTTCTTCATCAGGAAACAAAGAGAGTGGCCTGGTCTTGACTCCATGTGGGAGTCATCGGATGTGCCCGACCCCTCTGTCCTACAATTCTAACCAAGTGCTCTTCCTCCTGCCCTGCTTGGTGGCTTTCCTGGAATCGGCCAGGGCCAAGGCAGGAAAGTCTGAATCCAGACTGAGAGGTGACAGCAGCGGGATGCAGTCAGTGGCTTAGGATCATGGCCTTCGCTGTTGGGTTGTGTTCATCTCCACCAGATGTGCAAAATCTTGAGGAGCTCCTGAGCCTTCTTCTAAGCAGAGCAAGGGGCTTCCTGGAGGTCACAGGCCTGGGGCACGTCCTTGAGCACCTCTAACGACCCCCGACCTGCCCACCCTTCCTCCCCAGCAGCCTCAGTGCCCTGCCAGCTGGGGCAGGACAGTGAGCTGGGCAGAACATCCACGCCTTCTTCCTGCTCCTTTTCCCCAGCCAGGGCTGAGCTGGCAACGCCTGCCATGCCAGCCCTGGACACACCTGTCAAAACAGAGCCACAAGGGAGGAGAGTGAAGAACTGACAAATACATTCTGACCACGCCGTGCTTTCCAATAGGGCGGGCCGGGCTGACAAGGAGCTGCCTGGACACATAGGCTGGCGGCGCAATGAGCAACCTCCCTGGGGATTTGTTTTCCTTGCCTTCACCTGTCCAGTCCTTTTGTTTTCTTTTGAATGCTTCGAAGGGCAAGGCTCTGTGTCTGATGTAATGGGAGAGGTGTAAAGGCTGGTGCAGTGCCCTCAGCAGGGCAACCACCCAGGAACCCACAAAAATTCAGACTGCAGGCCTGCACCGCAGACCCACTGCTTCAGGACCACAGAGATGGGGTGGGACAGGAGGAGTGAGGGGGAGAATTCCCCAGGGAATTCCAACGCCCCATGTAAAACTTGAGAACCACAGGCATAAGAGACAGAGAAAGGAAAATATTTTTTTCGATTTATGTATAGTATCTCATTTAATCCTCATGAACTAAATGTATTTACATTTTATAGGTCAGATAACAAGGCTCAAAACAGTAAGTTGCTCAAGGCCATGTAGATATTATGTGGATTTGAACCCAGGATTAATGGAAGCCAGCTATGCCGAGCTAATGCTGACCAGGGTTCTTGGCCTTCCCCAGTCAATAGAAATTGATAAGAGGCCAGACAAGAAATTCAGGCAAGGGTTTATTGGGGCCCCTGCTCCCCAAGCAGGGGCACGAGCTGGTTCCTTATATGGGGTGAGGGTAGGGATGTGTCCGGGGGTCAGGCCGGAGGGGTGGCTTAGGAGTTTTGCCCACCCCTTAGGTGGTGCTGGATGCAGGTGGCATGCACAGTACCCTGCTTTTGCTCCCTGTTCTTCAGAAGTGGCAGTTGGGGTTTTTTTTGGTCTTTTTGTACCTTTTTGTCCAGAATTTGCCCCAACTGCATAGGCATGCAGTTATTTTTAGTCCCTTATAGCTTCTTTGTATTTTATTGCTCAAGGAGATGTTTGTCCAGGTGTAAGCATTGTAGCAAAGGGCCCCAGGTCCCAGCCTGTCTCAGAGCTACTTCTTCCAGAACGGTGGGATTGGGAATTCAATGGGGCCTGAGAAAACCGAGATACACAGAAACAGACTTGCTCAAAGTCCCAAAGCAAGCTAGTGACAAAGTTGTGACAAGGCCCCAAGTCTCAGGGCTACCAGACTTCCCCATCCTGGCTGCCTCATCACTAAACATGACGATGGAATAGTGAGAACGGTGCAGGACTTGGAGACAGGAGTGCGCTTCCTGCTGTGAAAGTTGGAGGCTTCCACAAGGAAGCCAGATGCCGACCTTTAGCCAGGCTGCTAACCTCCCTACGTCCTTCTCCCCAGACCCAAGGTCTCCAAAACGGGTGCCCAGCCAAACTGTGCAGCGGAGAGGAACAAACTTTTAAATATTAAAACATCTTCCTGTTGTGTTTTATTCATTCAAGGTCACACTTTGTTTTCACATAATCAGATCTGACATGAAGTCAGCCAAAAAAGTGTGGACTGATCAAAAATATGACTTGAAAATAGATTTATATTTATTATCCTTCATGATCAGCATCATTCTAAGTGCAATTTTGCTTTAAGACACTAACCAATAATAGAAACACAGAAAGTAATTCATAAATAAATTTACATATACTAGGAGATCAAAGAAATAATCCCCCAATTTTTTTTTATGAATGGGGGTTGTGATCAAAACATTTGAGGGCTTCCCTCGTGGCGCAGTGGTTGAGAGTCCACCTGCCGATGCAGGGGACACGGGTTCATGCCCCGGTCCTGGAAGATCCCACATGCCGCGGAGCGGCTGGGCCCGTGATCCATGACCGCTGAGCCTGCACGTCCGGAGCCTGTGCTCCGCAACGGGAGAGGCCGCAACAGTGAGAGGCCCACGTACCGCAAAAAAACAAAACAACAACAACAAAAAATTTGAACACCACTGCCCTAAGCCAACTCTGTTTCTTCTGACATTGTCCCTTGTGATAACGCAGAGTTCCCCCATATGAAAGGAAGAAAGAATCTCCACTTGATGATTTTAACCAGATTTATAACCTGATGGTTGCTTCTTTTTCTGAACTCCCCAAACCTCTAAATGCCTCCAACAAGCCTGACCCACAAGTTTATAATTTGGAACTTGCTTGCTCCCCATCATCCATCGTTGTTCTTACTTCAGCTTCACAAAACAACCTTCTTCTGGACGTAGAAACATTTAAAAACTGAATAGGCAGTGTGGGCATCCCACTGAGTTTGTTCACTCAGAGATCATTGGTCCCACGGGTTGGAAGGAATAGAGGTCAGAGTTTAGGGCTGCCAAGGCAGCTGGAATTGGGTACCGGACAGGGTGCTGGGCAGGAGGGAGCTGTGCAGAGGCGGATCCCCAGAAATCTGCATAGAGCTCCCCTGAGTGGTTGGCTGAAATATACAGGGCAAGAATCTGTGCAGGCCTGTGAGCTGACTCTGAACTAATTCTAGACCAACAGCAACAAGGCCTAAAAACAACACCCCTCTTTCAGTATTTGAAACAGAATAAGTAAGCAGAAAAGCCATGAGGATATAGAAATTTGAACAATACTGTCAACCGATTTGACCTAATGATGTGAGAACACTGCACCCAGCAACGGTTGAATATTCATTCTAAACTGATATCGTAAGCACGACATACCAACATTTGTTGGATGCAGATAAAGCAGTGCTTAGAAGGAAGTATAGAGCTTTAAACGACGATATTAAGAAAGAAGAAAGCTTTTTCAATCAAAGAACATAAAATACTTGGGAATAAATTTAACAAAATTGGAATAAAATCTCTACATATAAAATTATAAAATGCTGCTCAGAGACATTTTGAAAGACCAGAATAAATGGAGAGATACACATGTTCATGGATTGGAAGACTCAATATCGTGTATTCTCCCCAAACTGATATATAGTCAGTGCGGTCCCAAACAAAGTTCCTGCATGTTTTTTTGTAGAAATGGAGAAGCTGATGCTAAAAGATACATGGAAATATAAATGACATAGAATAGCAAAAGAGAAAAGAAAAAAATTATTGGAAAAAAGAACGAATTTGGAGGACTTACATTGCCTGATTTCAGTGGTTAATATGAAGATATAGTAATCAAGACAGTATGGTATTGGCACAAAGATAGACAAATGGAACAGAGCAGAGTCAGAAAATAGTTCAATACTAAATGGTCAACTGATTGTTTTTCACAAAGGCATCAAAAGAAATCAATGAGAAAAAGAAAGATTCTTTAAAAATGGTACTGGAACAATTGAATATCTAAACAGGAAAAAATATATATCTTGACCCCTACTTCATACTATACACAAAAGTCAATTCAAGATGGGTCAAGACCTAAACTTAAAAATTAAAATATAGAGCTTCTGAATAAAATGCAGAAAAATACCTTCATGATCCTGGACTGGCAAAGATTTCTCAGCTGAAACAAGAATAGCATTAACCATAAAAGAAAAATATAATAAAGTAGATTTCATAAAATTAAAATCTGCACATTAAGAGAGCCAGTTAAGTAAATGATAAGGCATGTCACACATTGGGAGAAAATATTTGACAAATAATTTATAAATAGAATATATAAATATCTCTTGCAACTCAGTAACAAGAAGATAAATAACCCATAAAAATAGGTGAAATGCTTGAACAGACACTTCACAAAAGATACTAGCGCATGAAAAGATGATCAACATCATTAGTGATTAGGAAAAGACAAATTAAAACCACCATGAGATACCACTACACACCTGTTAGAATAGCTAAAATTAAAAAAACAGACCAGGGCTTCCCTGGTGGCACAGTGGTTAAGAATCCTCCTGCCAATGCAGGGAACATGGGTTCGAGCCCTGGTCTGGGAAGATCCCACATGCTGCTGAGCAACTAAGCCCGTACACCACAACTCTAGAGCCCGCGAGCCACAACTACTGAGCCCGCATGCCACAACCACTGAAGCCTGGGCACCTAGAGCCCATGCTCTGCAACAAGAGAAGCCACTGCAATGAGAAGTCCGCGCACCACAACGAAGAGTAGCCCCTGCTCGACACAACTAGAGAAAGCCCGCACGCAGCAACTAAGACCCATCACAGCCAAGAATAAATAAATGAATAAATAAATTTATTAAAAAAAAAAAAAGACAGACCATGCCAAGTGTTAGGATGAGAAGCAACTGAAACTCAATTACACTACTGGTGGAAATGTAAAATGATACAACCTCTTTGGAAAACAGGTTGGTAGTTTCTTAAAAATTTAAGCATACACCTGTCATATGGTTCAGCCATTCCACTCCTAGGAATTTATCCAAGAAAAATAAAAACATATATTCAAAAAAATTTGTACAAGAATATTCATAGAAGATTTATTCATAATAGCCAAAAAGTAAAAACAAATCAAATACCCACCCTCAGAAGACTGGATAGCCAAGTTGTGGCACATCCATACATTGGAATGCCACTCAGCCATAAAAAAGAAAATAATTATGCTGCGTGAAAGAAGCCATACCAAAAAAACAAAAAGTATCTCATGTATGAGTCCATTTATATGAAATTCTAGAACAGGCAAAACAAATCAAAAGTGGTAGGAATAAGTTTAATGGTTACCTGGGGCAGAAGTAGGGTGTAATTTGCTGTGAAGGAGCATGAGGGAATTTTGCGAGGTGATGGAAATGTTCTATTATCTTGATTAGGATTGGTGGTGACACAGTGGTAGACATTTGTCAAAACCCACCAAATTATATATTTTAAATGTGTGCATTTTATTGTATGTAAATCATACATCAGTAAAATTGATTTTTAAAAGAGAACTAGGATACCACAGCTTCCTCACTAAAATAATTAAAATTAAAAAGACTTAAAAAAAAAACACAAGACTTAAAATGTCTAGTGTTAGTGAGGATGTTCCTGGTGTGTGAACATGGTAGAACGTCTTTGGGAAAGTCTTTGGCCGTTTCTTGTAAAGGTAAACAACACTCACCCTATGACTCAGCACATCCACTCCTAGGTATTTACCCAAGAGAAATAAAAACATATTCCACAGAAAAGACTTACACAAAAACATTCACAGACGCTTTCATCATAATCGCTGAAAACTGGAGGCAGCCCAACTATCCATCAACAGGGGACTGGATGAATAAATTGCGGTATTTTTGTGCAATGGAATATGAACTACTCAAAAGAGGGAGGGGGGAGAAGGAGTGGCAGGAGGATGAAGAAGAGGAGGAAGAAAGAGAAAAACAAAAGATACACGCAACAACACTGAAAACCGCTATACTGGAGAAAGAAGCTAGACACGAACGAATACATACAGTATGATTCCACTTATAGTAAATTTTAGAAGAGGCAAAGTTACTCTGTGATGCCCAGGATCAGAACAGTTGCTGCCTTAGACTGTGCGGAAGAAGGGTAGGGGTTGATGCAAAGAGCATAATGCAACTATCTACATATTGATAGATGTGATTTATACAGAGTTATGCATTTGGTAAAACTCAAACTATACACATGATCTGGGTGTTTCACTGAATATAAACTAACACTCAATTTTTTAAAAATCATAAAGTAGAAATTCACTTCCCAAAACTTGTGAGTCAAAAAAGAAATTATAATAAAAATTAGGCTGAAATAGATATAGAAAATATTTTTAAATTATCTTATAATGGGGCTTCCCTGGTGGCGCAGTGGTTGAGAGTCTGCCTGCCGATGCAGGGGACGCAGGTTCGTGCCCCGGTCCGGGAAGATCCCACATGCCGCGGAGCGGCTGGGCCCGTGAGCCATGGCTGCTGAGCCTGCGCGTCCGGAGCCTGTGCTCCGCAACAGGAGAGGCCACAACAGTGAGAGGCCCGCGTATCACAAAAAAAAAAAAAAAAAATTATCTTATAATGAAGAGACTAAGTCTCAGAAGTTGAGCAGTGTAGCTGAGGCATACTTGGAGAGAAAATTAATAACCTTAAACACTCATATTAATTAGAAAAAAAGAAAGGCTAAAATTCATGAGGTAAGTGTCCAACTTAAAAAGTTTGAGGAAGTGAACAGGAGGAACACATATAAAGAAAATAGAAGAAGGAAATAATAAAGCACAAAAATTAATGAAATGGGAAAAAGAACGTTTTGAATAGAGAGGATCAAAAAAGCCAGAAGTAGGTTCTTTTAAAAGCCTAATAAAACTGATAAACTTCAGGCAATATTGATCAAAAAAGAAATGAAAGAAGGCATAAATAAAGAACATTAGGAATGAAAAAGTTGACATTAAGAGGAAATAATATGAACATTTGATGCCAATAAATTTGAAAACTTAGATGAAACAAAGAAATTCACAGGAAAGTGCAGTCACCAAAACTGACTCAAGAAGTCTAAAACCTGAATATTTAGAAACCATTAAAGAAATTAAATCAGTGATTAAAAATAGCCCCACAAGAGAAACACCAGGCCCATGCAGAAAGACTTAAAGGCAAATTCTACGAAAACGTTCAAAGAACAGCAATTCTAATCCAACACAAACTCTTCCAGAGAACAGAAAAAAATAGGGAGCATTCCCCAACTTATCCTGTGAGAGAAAATCTTGTTACCAAAACCAGAAAAGAAAATACATAAACAGATGCAGAAAAAGCATTTAGTAAATGAAGCATCCATTCATGGCTCTTAAGAAATCTTTTCCAACTAGGGATAAAAGGGAACTTTTAAACCTGAAATATATTATCTACCCAAAAAGTCCACAGCAAAATCTTTCATTGAGGTGAATTGAAATTATTCCCTTTAGTATATGTACAATTGATTCACTTTGCTGTACACCTGAAACTAACATAACATTGTAAATCAACTGTACTCCAATAAAAATTTTAAAAAGAGAAATTATTTCCTTTAAGAGAACCAGACATTACATACCTCCTGATATGAGGCAATAGAAAGTACACAGTTCCACCTAGTAAGTAAACTTCCCCCCCCCAAAAAAAAGAAAGAAAGAAAGAAAAGAAAATTGACACTGACTGTAACCCAGCCTCTAGATCTGTCTTCCAGTTTACATACACTGGCTCCAAAGAAACATGTTAATACCATCTGCATGAGCTTGAGGTGTCGGCCGGTCAAACTCAGAATGACTCAGTTTCTTCAGCAAATAAATAGCATGGGAAAAGCAAAGAGAATAGGGAATGTTATAGACTAAAAGAGACTTAAAATTCATCTTCAAGTCAAAGTGTATTGAAGAGAGAAACTCAAGAGACATATCAACCAAATGCAACGTGTGAACTTTGGACTTTAATTCAGACTAACCAACTTATAAAGACATTTTTGAGAAAATCTTAGAAACTTGAACACAGATTTATGATCAGACCATTTAAGAAATTAAGTGTGATAACGTATTGTGATTATGGTTTTTTGAAAGCCTCTATATGTTAGAGATACACACCTGAAATGTTTAGAGGGGAAATGATTTGATGTCTGGGATTTGCTTTAAAGTACTCCATGACAAATCAAACACAATTGGCAAAACACTGATAATTGTAAAACTGGATGATGGGGACATGGGGTTCTTTATCCAGTCACTTTACCGTTGTGTATGTTGGAAATTTTCTCTTTTATTTAATTTTTTAAAAAATTTTCTTGAAAAATTGATTTCCAATGTTCTGTTAGTTTCAGGTGTACAGCAAAGTGATTCAGTTATATATAGAATCTTTTTTAGATTCTTTTCCATTGTAGGTTATTACAAGACATTGAGTAGAGTTCCCTGTGCTATACAGTAGGTCCTTGTTGGTTATCTATTTTATATACAGTAGTGTGTATATTTTAATCCCAAATTCCTAATTTATCCAAACTCCTTGATAACCATAAGTTTGTTTTCTATGTCTGTGAGTCTATTTGTGTTTTGTAAATAAGTTCATTTGTATCCGTTTTTTAGATTCCACATATAAGTGATACATGATAGTTGTCTTTCCCTGTCTGACTTACCTAGTATGATAATCTCTAGGTCCATCCATGTTGCTGCAGGTGGCAATATTTCCTTCTTGTTTATGGATGAGTAATAGGAAATCTTCGATAATCAAAACTTAAAAGACAAATGATGATGAAAACTGTTACTTTAAAAAGAAAACAGAGGGCAAGAGGGCCGTCTCCTCCTTGGCCATCATGGGACCCCCTGGGGGCCCAGGCTGCTACATAAACTGTCTCCAGCCCACCTCCATGGCTGATTCTTGTACCGTTTCTTTCTCCCAGAATTCCCTTCCTGCTGGTGTCTGTCGGCTTCAGTCCTGCAAACTCAGCACCTCTGCTGCCTACAGCGATAGCTGCTGTGTTAGTTTCCCCAGCAATCACTGTCTCTTCTTCGGGTAACAACACCCGTATTTTCCTTTGCATAAATATCTTTAACCACTTCATGCGGCTCAAATAGTGTTGACCTCACCACTCACGTTCCCCCAGAGTGGACCAGCGACTCAGGGGTGACCAGTGAGAATACCACTGCTCTGGCCACACCCTCTGCCGGAATGGACGTGTTACCCAGGCGGGACTCATTCACCAAAGAGCATCAGCGCCCAGACTTGTGCTGGAAATATGAGAAAAGAGACACTTCCTCTTTATGGGGTAGCAAGGTCAGAAGACTGAAACGCCTGGAATGGCTGGGCGTTTGCCTAACACTGAGAGAAGACTCTGCCTAGGAAAGAAGCCACCGTAAGACAGCAGAGACTCAAAGCCTGGCGACAACGTCAAAATCCCTGAACAGAGCCACACTCCCTGCCGTCAAAGCAGTCTCTCCTCCCACCCCCTGCACTCCTCCTGCGCATTAATGAGCCAAATACCCTTTTGCTGAGAAGTGGGAGAGAAAGAGGAGGAGAGAGAAGGGGGGGGGAGAGGGCGAGAGAGTGCATTCGCTTTAGGATCAAGAACGAGAGATGATACTGCTGTCATTACTTGTATTCAACAAGGAATTGGTGATCCTGTAAATTTCAATGAAGTGAGACATAGAAATAAATGGTAAAAGGCATAAGGGGCTGACATATGGTAATAAATGGTAAAAGGCATATGGTGTCTGAGATTTTTTTCTCCTCTTACTTTCTATAACGATGTGCTAATTCCATCAGCATCCTTTATTTTTGCCCTCAGTTTAATAATCTGGCTTCCCCGTGATTATATGCCCTTCAGTCAGAGGATTATTAGCCCTCCTCCCACGGATGCCTCACCTCCACAATAACTTGGAGGAGGTGTTCTTTACCCCTTCTCTTCCCTACTGAACGGGCAGCAGCAGAAGCAGGCTGCAGCGTGGCAGGGGTGTGGAAAAAGCACGTGCCTGCTGTTCAGATCTGAATCTCAGCTCCAATAAGCCACGTGACTTTCTAAACCTCACTTTTCTCATCTATCGAGTGACGATAATAATAGCTCTCCAGGGGTTGTTGAGCCATCTAAATGAGATACCGTGTGTGAAGGTCCACAGCACACTTTCCAGCACACTCTGGTCTTTCTGCTTCCATCCTCCCCCCCACCCCAGTTTTATTGCGATATAACTGACGCGCAGCACTGTGTGTGTTGAAGGTGTACAGTATAACGATTTGTCTTACATACACCAGTGAAGTGATTATCGCAATAAACTTAGTGAATATCATCATGCCATACAGATACAACATTAGAGAAATAGAAAAAAATATTTGTTCCTTGTGATGAGAACTCTTAGGATTTACTCTCTTAAGTTTCATATATAACATGCAGCCGTGTTAATTATATTTATCATGGTGTACATCACATCCCTGGTACTTACTTACCTTATAACTGGAAGTTTGTGCCTTTCCACCACCTTCATACAATCCACCCTCCCCCACCTCCACCACTGGTTACCACAAATCTGATCTCTTTTTCTATGAGTTTGATGGTTTAATATAAGTATAATTGACCTAAAATGCCATGTTAGTTCCTGGTACACAGTATAGTGATTCGATTACTTCTGTACATTTCAAAATTATCACCACCATAAGTCTAGTTACCATGTGTCACCATACAAAGATATTACATAATTATCGACTTATTCCCCATGCTGTACATTCCATACCTGGCTCTCATTTATTTTATAACTGAAAGTTAGTACCTCTGAAGCTCCCTCACCTTTTCCTCTCCTCCCCCTGACCCCCACCCCCTGGCAACCGCCCGTTTGGCCTCTATATGGACTCTGTCTCTGTTTGGTTCCATTTGTTCATTTGTCTTGTTTTTTAGATTCCCCGTATAAGTGAAATCATACAGTATTTGTCTTTCTCTGACTTATTTCACTTGCCACATAACTTTTAGAACTATTTGTTCTAGTTCTGTGAAAAATGCCATTGGTGTTTCCATAGGGATTGCCCCGAATCTGTAGATTGCTTCCATCCTTGATGCTGTTCTCCTTAAAGAAACCAGAGTTTTTCGTTTTGTTTAAGCATAAATCAGATCTCATCTATTCCCTGCCTAAAATCCTTCCAATAGTTTCCCACTGCACTTAGAATAAAATCCCAACTCTTTAACAAGGTTCAGGAGGTTCCCCTGCTCTGCTCCCTGCTGGCTCCTCTAACTGTCCCTCTGCCCCCCACCTGCCTCCAAGCATGGTGGTCTTGATTTTCCTCAAACAGAACAGACAGGTGCCAGCCTCAGGGTGTGAACACCGTAGATATCACCGCCTGGAACTCTCTTCCCCATGACCTTCATATGGCTGCTGCCTCATCCTTCAGAATTCCACTCAATGTCACCTCCCCAGGGGGGTCTTCCCTGATCATCTCTCTGCAAGTAGGAGGATAAATAAATAGCATGATGGTGGGGGAACTGTAAATAGGGAGCATTTCACACATACTGTTCACCCTGTAATAACCTGTAGGCATACGTGCTCTCCCACCAGTCTGTGAGTTCCTGATGGCAGGTGCTGTGTTTCATACGCTCATCTTTGCTTCTCCAGAATCAAGTGCTCCAACCCTGTGAGCGGAAACTGACTAAATACAGCCCCTGGCTCATGGTCTCAGGGGAGCCAGTCCTGGGTTACCTGTCAGACCTACGGGGTCAGTTATTAAGCTACTGTCTCTCTGTCCCAAACTCTGCACTCTGCTCAATGACTGCTTCGTGATGCCAGAACTCTCTCACTCACCTGGCTTCCGGTTACGCTCTGCCCAGAGAGGTTAGTAGACAGAGATTGAAGCCAGGAGGAGGAGGAGAGACTCACTCCTTCCCATCTGCTTCCTGTGGGCTTTTGTTTCTTGTGAGCATCACCCCAACTTCCCTTCTTCACCTATAACAGCAGCTGAATCCAGTTCGAAGTTTGTCAAACACAGAAGCAGCCTGATTGCATGCCCCCCGCCCCCGCCCCCGCCCCGTTGGAAACACTGATACCAGATGGCTGATGCCTCTCATCACAGGGCTTGATCCCCCTCTCCGAGCTCGGAGATACCAGGGTCAGCTGAGCCGAGGCTCCTCCTCAGACCTCTGAGTTTCAGCCTTATGGGCCCCTCTTCCAAGTTTCTGAGTTTCAATAATTCAGTCTTGACCCTTTGTTCTACCGGCCCTGGGGGTGGTGACTGCTTCCTGCCTCTGTGATCCCTTAGGGTTCCCTCCTTGCCTTTTCTCTGATGGACCACTTTACCCCAGTCCACACTTCTTTGTATTAAATACTCTCTATCTGAATAACTGGTGTGATTTCTACTTCTGAGTGGATCCCAAATGATACAGCAACCCAGGAAACTTTCATTGGTTTAAAAATATTTATTGAATTCCTGTCCTTCAGGGATTCTAACTAAAAATGATGGACAGAACTTGATTCTGTGACCAGTAATTGTACCTGTAATTAGTGACCTATGCGTGGTTTGTACTCTCCATCTACAGGAGGGAATGTTTTGTTGTGCCCACGATGACTGATGGTCAGTGATGACTAATGACGAGGAAGGAAGGAAAGCGATAGAAAAGACACAGGGTAAAGGGGAAAGAACCACCAAAGTCCTTGGTAGCGTCCTAAAACAAACCAACCTCCCAAAAAGACTTTCAAAACAAAGAAAAGGCAAAGGAAGATTGACCGTAAAAAGCCACTTCTCCCTCACGAATACATTCATTTGTGAAGTTTTTTACCTACTAATATTTCTTCCTAACCCATTGGTGGGCTGGGAGGCAGGGCTGGGTGTGAGCAAAGTTCTAGAGCTTCATAGGCCCGGGAGAAGACAGCACTGTGTGTGAGTGGATGCTGTGAGTATAGCTGGAGGGGCATTCCAGAAGGACAGTAACTCATTGTTTTTCAGACTTGCTTAGGAGGAGAACTCTCACCTGAATTTCAACGTATCAAATAGATTAGGGAGGGCCACAAAGGGGGCTTCTAGAGTACTGGCAATATTCTATGTCTATACCTGGTGATGGTTCCATGGGTGCTGGCTTTAATTTTATTTTTAAACTGTACATATATGTTTTTGTACTTTCCTGAAAGTATGATATAGTTCACAGTTTTTTGAAAGGGGGTGGGGAACTCTTTAGTTAAAGAGGCTTTCCTAAGCAGCCCCAAGGCCCTTCCTTAGAACTTGGAATTCCTTGGGAAATACTCTGAAAACGTTAGGACCGGACCAGTCAGTCAGAAAAGACCTGAAATCAGAAACAGCATCTAAGAGGAGTGTGTGCCCAGGCAACTCGAAAGGTCTGAGAGAGAAATTTCATAAACCAGTTCTGGCAGTGCCCAGGGGAGACATTCTCTGGGCTTGGCGGGGTGGGGCGTCTTGTAGACACCCCAGTTCCAACCAAGGGGTTGACTTGGGGGGACACTGGGAAGAGCTTTTGTTTCCTCAAAACCTGGAAAGCTAAGAGGGAAAGGGCTATAGGCCAGGCTGGGGGTAGAAACTCCCTAGGAACAAGGAAGTGAAATGGGGCTGCCCATCAAAAGTGTGATTATTCTGTGGTGGTTCCAAGCTAAACCAAGTGACCCAAAGCGATGCTAGTAACGCACTGAGCCGCATCTTGTTTATAGCTCATCATGTTCCCACGTCGCAGAGGAGGGGTTCGGGTGGCTAGGGCAGGCTCCCCAAGGCCCCATTTCAGAACAAAAGTCCTCTTGTGTTTGGATGTGGGTATGCGGACACTAAAACGGCATCTAAATGCTCTAGGATCTGGGGAATCCTGTGTCTGGGGGTGGCCCGGCCACGTTGTCTCAGGACCCCAAGACATCACAGAACCTGGTGGGTTGGGAGCAGGCCCAGTTGTGCTCTCTTAGCTCTGCTCAAGCTAAGCTGGATGCAGCAGAAGACCCCAGGCCCACAGCTAAGACTGGTTTGGACCAGAAAGCTGATTTCAGTTATTTATCATTAAGGACACATAGTTCTAGAGACCTAGCATCTCTATCCTTTATCCAGAGAGTTGCAACCTTTCCCAGTGTTAGGGTACCCAAGAGACTGATCAGAAGTTGCCGGGTTACATTGGGATTGCCAGCACCTTGCTGAGCTTGACTTTCTTGGACAAAATATAGGAATGACTTGCCTCTGTACTTCACAGCATTGTTGGAAGAACTGAAACAAAGAGCATATATAGTGGTATATCTGATCGATTTCCTCCCATCAGGCAGGTGGTTTCACAAATGAGCAGCCAGCAGTCATTTTAAAAAGGGAGACAACCATTCTCCATTGTTCAAAATGCACGTATCCTTTGACACTGCACCTCCACTCCTAGGTCCTCCCTGCTCCCTCATACCACACACACACACACACACACACACACAGTGATGTATGTTCAAGGATGTTTATTGCCGAGTATGCAGTATGTAATAGCGAAAGATTGGAAGTTAACCTGAATTCCCATCAGTAGGAAACTAGTTAAATTATGATACAGCTTCTACAATGGAAAAGTATGTGGCTCTTAAAAAGTAATAAGGCAGTTGTCTAGGTACTGATAAGGAATAATTTCCAAAAAATATTCAAAAAGTTAAAATTTATAAAAAGCAAAGTGCAAAAGAACATGTACAGTGTGCTATCATTTTGTGAAAGCTATCAATATACTCACAGCTGGTTTTAAATGCTGCAAATCTCTTTGGAAGGAACCACATAAGCCTGATACTAGGAGTTCCTCTGGAAAGGAGGGCTGGGGAAGTGGGAGACAGAGGTCAGGGGAGACCTACATTTCCCTGTATATTCTTTTGCACCTTTTGGATTTTGTGAATGTGTTAATCAATTATTTTTATTTTAAAATATGGAAAAGTAAAGATGTCACGCTGCCTTTCCAAAGCAAGGAGTGTTTACATCTAATTGAGACTGGGGAGAACTTAGCAAATCATCAGGATTCATCAGAGCACAGCTTTCTAGCCACCCCGTTTTTGAACGCCACCCAGTTCAGTCTGTCTCCCTTGGCCAGGGTGGCAGAATCTCTGAGCAATCCTTACATTCCTTTACTTTCTTCTCTTTTTCAAACTCTCTGACTCCTTCCCTTCTTCTTGCACTTGTCATGACATTATGCTTCATTTCAATATACTTTCATAACATGCTAAGGTTTCTAACTAGACCACCCGTTTCATCCTGATTATCTAATAAATGATGTTGGCACCCCTTGCTGAGACCAGGGGAGGCTGGTTGCACTCACCCAGTTCCTGTCTCTTCATGTGTGAGTGACTTCTGGGAAGGCTGTCTGTCGGCTTCATTAATCCCGCCCCTGTGGATTCCTGTAAGTTTCAGGGCCAAATGACCTTTTTGTCACCTGAGGGTTCCGTTCTCCTTCTGACCTCATCCTCAATCCCTTCTCCTCCTAGATTTTGGACCCATTTCCTTGTGAATCCTATGATTCCTTTTCTGCAGTTTTCAATTACTTAAATCTCTGATCCCCTCGGCTAAGTTCTCCCACCCTCTTCATTCGCCAGTGCCTGATCACAAACCCTCGCAGATCACTCTGATTCCAGGTGGGAGATTATTAGAGAGGATCCCTAAGATCTGACCATTTCCATCAAGGCAATACTGGACCATAGGTCTACTTCCCCATACATCTTCTTCCCTTCATTCCACCCTCACAAGTCAGGGAACTACATGCCCTTTGATCCCTTTTTTTAACAGACATCTTTCTAGGGAGAAAGTATTGTATAGTGAAAAGAGCCCAGATGTGAGCCAGAGAAACACTGATTTAACTCCTTGCTCTGCTGTTTACCAGCTGTGTCTGAGGCAAGTTACATTTACCTCACTGAACCCCAGCTTAGGGTATATTTTAGTGCCTTGACTCAGAGCCAATGCTTAGTAAATAAATAGTTCTCTTCCTCTGGATGTTCTCCAACCTCACTTTGTCAACTTCATTCCACAGAAATTATGCCACACACATTCTCACTAACATATGCATGAACATCCCCCATCAGGTTGTGTAAATCACATATATGTGTATGAGTTTATACAAAGATATATACATATTCATATGACCCCAGAAAAAAATTTTTTAATAAGAAATAAAGTAGAGAGAGGAAAAACACATATAGAATAAGAAACGAATGAGCAGATAATTGAGGAAATGATCCTCTCGGAAGGAGAAGGGGAGGGACGTGTGGGAAGAAGTAAATGGGGCTCTGATCAATAAGAAGTTTACCTCCCTGATAGTTTGGTCAGTACAGGTTATTCATGATCTAATTTGTGAACGTGACATGGAGGAGGAATGCAAGCTATCCACAAAAGAGAGAGACTTGTGCCGATTTATGAACTGCCAGGACATAATACTGACCCAAAGGAATTAAACACATCTGTTTATCACTTCAGGTCCCAGCAGGATCAAATCATCAGAGGGCAGGGCTATAACTGGAAAAAAAAAGATACAGAAAAAGGAAGGAATGTAAAGGGAGTAGAAAATGAGGTAGAGTTTCCTAAGTGGTCTCCCTCAACACCTTACCATATGATACAAATTGAAGTGATTTTGAGACTTGCCTGTCTGAAATCCACTGCGTGACTTCCACTTCTGGATATCACAGGATAACAGGTATAGTCTTTCCATTATAAACAACCATAAAACTAGAAAAATTATATGACACAACTGTTTTCAGATAGTGGATAACAGGAAATCTCAGACTATGGTTTCCGAGAGAAAGAAAACCCACGAGGTAAACACCATGATCACCCTGGACACAGTTTTGTAACTGAAGGCAGAGGGCTGAAGTCTAACCTAAGCGTAGAAGTTTTGCTGAGCTGAGGAGTCAGGGTTCAGAGTTTGCAGCAGCTGAAGCAACTGGAATCTGCAGAGCAGGGCATTGAATAAGAGAGACACGTGCATATGAGAGAACCCAAAATTGTGCTTGGGTCACCCATGAGTCCTTGGATGAGGACTGTACCTGCACAGATCAAGACTGCAAAGAATTACCTGTGAGGTTGATAGGGGCTTAAAAATAGAACAGAGATATAAGAGGTCAAAAAGTCTTAGAGGTATTAGAAATCCATACCAGCCAGAGTGGAGAGATGTCATTAACACCCTGTTAACATCTTGGACATCAGGCTGAGATATAAGAAAATCTGTGTTTTAGGAGTAAGGACTATACCCTAGGGGAAGGCCTCTCATAGGCCCACCCTAAAAAAACTAAAGCCAAACTCTAAAAAATGTCTAAGAGACAGAGTTTGGAGGTTGAGTCCTATGAAGTTAGAGGGCTTAGAAAATAACTTGGGCTCTTTACAGACTTACCATAACAAAGCATAAAATCAAGTCAAGCCAAGTTTAAGGGTATCAACCAGTGATCAAACTGTTTGCTAGAAAATCCAGTCTCTCAATACTCTTCTAAGGAAAATAACAGATTCCATAGTCTCTAAAATATGTCATCAACAATGTCCAATAGAGAATTTAAAATTACTAGATGTGTCCCACCCCTGCAAAAAAAAAAAAAAAAAAAAAGCCCAGCAAAACCCAGAAAAATGTGACAATTGTCAAGAAAAAAATTAGGCAATAGAAACTGACTCAGAGGTTACCCAAATGTTAGCAGATCAAGACTAAAAATATGATAATAAATATGTTCAAATAACTAAAGGAAAATATGGTCATGATGAATGACAACACAGAGAATCTCAACAGAGAAGTGGAAGTTATAAAAAAAAGAACAAATGGAAATTTTAAAACTGAAAATTTCAATAACTGAAATAAAGTATTCACTGGATGGAATTAACAGCACATTAGCAATGATTTGCCTGATGACAAATCAATAGAAATTATCCAAACTAAAGAATAAAGAGGGGCTTCCCTGGTGGCACAGTGGTTGAGAGTCCGCCTGCCGATGCAGGGGACACGGGTTCGTGCCCCGGTCCAGGAAGATCCCACATGCCGCGGAGCGGCTGGGCCCGTGAGCCATGGCCGCTGAGCCTGCGCTCCGCAACGGGAGAGGCCACAACAGTGAGAGGCCCGTGTACCGCAAAAAAAAAAAAAAAAAAATCCAGTAATAGTATAAAAACATAGAATACATAGGAAGAATTGAATAAAACATGTGCATGACTTCTATACTGAAAAACTACAAAACATTGCTGAGAGAAATTTTATAGAATCTTTACAAAGGGAAATATATATTATTTTCATGTATAAGAAGACAATATTATTAAGATGTCCATTCTCCTTATATTTATCTGTAGATTCTATACATTCCCAACACAATTGCAGAGGATTGTTTTGGTAGAAATTGATAAACTGATGACAAAAATGTGTGTTCAAATGCAAAGGACCTAAAAAGCCAACAGAATTTTGAAGAAGAGTGAAGTTGGAGGGCTTATACTACTTGATTTCAAGACTTACTCTAGGGACTTCCCTGGTGGTGCAGTGGTTAAGAATCCACCTGCCAATGCAGGGGACCTGGGTTCAAGCCCTGGTCAGGGAAGATCCCACATGCTGCGGAGCACCTAAGCCATTGCAGCACAACTACTGAGACTGCGCTCCAGAGCCCGCGAGCCACAACTACTGAGCCCATGCCCCACAACAAGAGAAGCCACCATGATGAGAAGCCTGCGCACTGGCCCCCGCTCACCGTAACTAGGGAAAGCCTGCGTGCAGCAACGAAGACCCAATGCAGCCAAAAATAAATAAATTTTATAAATAAAATAAAGACGTTTCTATTACTTAAAAAATGTATAGAATCTAAAAAAGATTTTTTTAAAAAAGACTTACTTTAAAGTAACAGTAATCAAGACGGTGTGATAATGGTGTAAAGATAAATATATAGATCAAGTGAACCAAACAGAAAATGCAGAAATAGAGCCACTCATATACTATCAATTGAATTTCCTCAAAGGCACCAAAGAATTTCAATAAGTAAAGAAAAGTCTTTTTTTTTTTGGCCGTGTGGGCTTGCAGAATCTGGGTCCCTGGCAGTAAAAGTGCTAAGTCCTAACCACTGGACAGACAGAGAATTCTGAAAATCTTTTCAACAAAAATGATTATTTTCCACAAAATATTTATCTGATATTGACCACAGACCTAAATGTAAGAACTAAATCTATAAAACTTCTAGAAGGAAATATAAGAGATAATTTTCACGACCTTGTGGTAGGCAAAGATTTCTTAGTATATGAAAGTCACAGTCATAAAAGAAAAATTCTTGATAAGTTGGATGTTATCAAAATTAAAACCCTCTCTTCTTCAAACTATACCTTTAAAAAAATAAAAAGGCAAACCACAGACTGGGAGAAAATATTTGCAATGTATGTATCAGATGAAGGATATGCATTCAGGATATATAAAGAACTCCTACAATTCAATTTTAAAAAGACATATAGCCCGACTTAAAAATGGGTAAGAGACTTGAACAGACATTTTGCAAATAAGATATATATGAATGATATGTAAGTACATGAAAAGTATTCACCTTCATTAATCACCAGGGAAACGCAATTTAAACTATGATGAGATATTGCTAAAATGGCTAAAATTGTTTAAACTTACAAAACTAAATGTTGGGGAGGATGCGGAGCAACTGGAACTCTTAGACGTTGACAGTGTGACTGTAAAATGGCACAACCACTTTGGAAAAGTCAGGGAATTTTCTATAAATTTGAACATTTACTTAACAAATGATCCAGCAATTCTACATCTAGGCATTTACCCAAGAGACACAAAGATCTGTATGTAATATTCATACAGCATTATTCATCATAGCAAAAAAACTGGAAAGGACTCAGATGTTCATCAATAAGTAAATGGATAAAAAAATTGTGGTAAGGGCTTCCCTGGTGGCGCAGTGGTTGAGAGTCCGCCCGCCGATGCAGGGGACGTGGGTTCGTGCCCCGGTCCGGGAAGATCCCACATGCCGCGGAGCGGCTGGGCCCGTGAGCCATGGCCGCTGAGCCTGCGCGTCCGGAGCCTGTGCTCCGCAACGGGAGAGGCCACAACAGTGAGAGGCCCGCGTAGCGCAAAAAAAAAAAAAAAAAAAAAAAGAAATCCAGCCATAGCTCCTCATTGCTAACAGGTGTCACCGTAGTGCAATTTCCCAGCTCTCCTCCCAAGAGCTAGTCTCTGCGTCTCTCACGTTCCATGCCTTTGTATACCCTCTATTAGGCCGCTCATCACATGCTATTATACAGCTGCCATTGTTTCCAGATCCTGAGCTGATTGAGGTCTGGGGCTGGCCTGACCCAACATCCAGGTGCTCAGTACTAAAACTGGGAGAATCCCAGGCAAACCAGGGCTATCGGTCACCTTACCTGGGCCCCTGGGTTTAGTATCATACCAGGTGCAGGGTGTTTGCTCAGAAAATGTTTGCTGAACACCTAGAATATATGGGTTGGGGGGTTCTCAAGGTTCTTCTACTTGGTGCCCTCATGCAAACTCAGGCCTAGGGAGGTGAAGGCAGAGGCTGTGGGATACGGGCCCAGATGCCAAGCTCCCTTGTGTCCTGCCCATGGCTCTGGCCTTTCTGCCACGCTGTGGGGTGTTCTGGAAGACAGATAAACAAGCCCTATTCGAGTTCTATGGAGCAGCAAGAGTCTCCCAGAGTCCCGTTTCCAGGAAGCTCCCCTCCCCTCTCCGGTGAAGTCATCTGACCTCAAGTGGCCTGCGGTTTCCTTTCTCCCCACATCTCCCAAACCCGCCCTGGGTCCCAGCGCTGCTTGGGATGAGTGCTGACCTTTCAGGGAGCAGTTTGCTCAGAAAGTGCCTTTATGTAAACAAAAACAGCCTTCGGGTCTTCCAGAGGCAGCCTTGTTTTCTCTCTCAAGTCCCAGGGAGAAAAATAACCAGCAGGAGGGAGTAGAGGAGTGACCCTGCCTCCCCAGCCCTTGGCCTCTGTCCTCCCAGGCCCGTCCCTCAGGGCCTCCTTTGTCAGAACTCGGTTCTCAGGGGTGGAGGGGATGGCGGGGGATTGAAACAATGCCACCATGTCTGGCAGCGGGAGCTGGACGCTTGACCTGATTAGGCTCAGTGAGCCTGTAGAGAGGGAGAGAGCAAAGGCAGGCTCGAAAAATTGTTTTCCATCACCACCCGATGGATTCTTCTTCCCGGTGTCTCTGCCGAGGCTGCTCCTTAGGTGGAAGAGGCTTTCTCGTCTCATTTCCACAGGGTCACACTGGTCTTTGTCCTCTCAGCCTGCACGAACGCTTTGCCCTGCCGTCCTCCCGTCCCACCAACAGGCTCCCAAACACAAAATGTTTTTCTCACTGCAGCTCCCCCTCATTGGGCACTGCCAGGGCCGGGGCCAGGCCCAGGAGTCCAGATGGCACCCACATGAAAGCCCTTCCTGTTCAGAACCCACATGGAACCCAAAGCTGCCCACACCCACAGCCCTGGCCCAGGGTCCCCGCATGCAGGGCCACGGAAACTTGGCCATGACGCTCTAGGGAAGAAACAGCCCCAAGCCATCCAGGAGAGGAGCCTCCGGGGGGCACCTGCATCTGTGGGGCACCTGGGCCTGGCAGAGGATGCTGAGCACAGGGAAGGGGTGCTGGGGCAGCACTTTTCCTCTGTTAGTGCAGGTGGAGGGAACACAGGAGCCCTGCCATTTCCAACGCATTGGCAGAAACAGTGAAAGCTGAGAAGTCGGGGTGGGCCCAAGGGGATGTGAAGAGGTGTGTGGCCATGCCCGGAATCCGGCTCTGATTCTCGGGATGGTGGCAAAAGGCAACGGGCTGGGGCTTTCTTGAGAGCAAAATAATCTGGTCTCTTGACCTGGGCGTGCTACCAGCTGGCAGGGGCAGGCCTCTTCCTGCGATGCAGGTGCCGCCCAGGGACACGCCGAGGGGCTGTGATTTGCTCAAGGCCGAGCTTCAACTGCAGACCCAGGACTCCTGACTTCTAAAGAATCTCCTAGTAGATTTGGAAGGATCCATTCTTAGAGCGAAATCTGGGAGAACGTACACCACAATGTCAAAGATGTGATTATGGTGGGACTTTAACTTTTTGTTGTTTTTTGTTCGGTTTCAGCTCACCTGTACTTTCTAATTTTTTTTTTTTTACAACAAGCAAGATTACTCTTGTAAAACACTTAAAGGAAAAAATTTTTATGAAATGACACACTACCCATAAGATGTTTAGATAAATGAGGGGCTGGCCTCTCATCATGGATAAATAAAGGTTAGATGTTATTAGCTTAACGTGAAAAGAAGATGAGAAGAGAAAGCAGAGGAAAGGAAAAAGGAAAAGGAGGAACATGCAGAATGAGGAAAGAATAGAAGCAAAATGAAAAGGAGTGAACGAAGGAAGGGAGGAAGGGAAAACGTGTAGACATGAGGGGTTCATGTTCACCTTGCAGATTCCTGGGGCTCAGTGCTGGCCTCTCAAAGAGGAAGGCATTAGGGGAGCAGAAGAAATATTAGCTGGAGCCCCCTTCACTTTCCAGGTCAATAGTAAAGACCCTAGCCTGAGCTGGACTAGAGGGAAACTTCCGGAACTAGCTGTGCTTAGAGCTGCAGAGACAGTTCATCAAAGCCTTTCAGAACTCCTGCATAGGCTTTGTTTCCCATCTCTGGTTTCTGGGTCTCTCTCTCTCTCTCTCTCTCTCTCTCTGTCTCTGTCTCTCTCTCTCTCACACACACACAAACACACACACAAACACACACACACACACACACACACACACACACACACACACACACACA
>NW_021703782.1:10578842-10675180 GCF_005190385.1 Monodon monoceros | reverse complement strand
CACACACACACACACACACACACACACACACACACACACACACACACGACACCGGGCCAACTCCCCTCAGAAGCACCAGTCCTGCTTTGAAATGAGTGTTCCTGTCTCTCCCCTGAGGGAAGACGTGCTGGAGATGGGAGAGGGGTGTCTTTGCTGCCAGCACCCCACAGGGTAGTCAAGCCTTCTCTGGTGACATCATGCTTTTGGAGTGGATGTTTGCTTCAAAAGCTGCAAAATAGTCTGAACTTTCAGCCCGGACTGGTCCCTGGAGGGCAGTGTCCTCTGAATTGGGCCAAAATGGAACTCACTCCTCTGCTCATTAAGGGAGCAGTTAGTGAGGGCGCCACTGCATCCCCCATGAAAATCCTCACAGTCTGAGTTTCTCCGGGTACCAGGGCCAGAGAAAACGAGCGTTGAGGGGGATGAGGAGAGGAGGGGGAAGGAGGGCAGGTCCAACGAGCCTGGAGCTGAACCGGAGGTCCCCACCCGCCTCCCTCTGGGGCTGCTGTCTTTTATCACAGGCACTTGGCTGGCAGGGACCTCTGCAGGACCTTGGTAGACCCAGGCAGGAGATGCTGGAGGTCAGCTGACAGTAAACCACCCCAGAGGGCCCTGGAAATTTAATCCCCAGGGGCGCCAAGGCTGACATCTCTGAGTCAGAGGCCTGGGACTAGGAAAGCAAGGGCACTTGAAGGACGAGGTGCCCATCATTCAATAGGCTTTGAAGCCAGAGGGACCTCTGTGCAGATCCCTGCTGGACGACCTTCAATAATTCGTTTGGCCTCTCCCACCTCACTTTCTGCATCTGAACGTGGGAATCCAACCATTTATTCATATATTCATTTGTTTGACAAGTATTTATTGAGTATCTACTATGTGTCAGGCACTGTGCTAGGCACTGGGGAAGCAACATTCATCAAACTATGCTTGACGACTCAGGAGGAGGAGCTGGTAGCTTAATGAAGACAAGTGGCATTACCCTAGGGATGTATAGAGGAGAAGCTACTAGTCTTGGGGCCAGGAAAACCTATCCAGAGGAAATGACATCTAAGCTGAGACTGGCAGGGTCTAAGTAGGAGTTCTTGAAAAGAAAAACAAAAGCAAAAAAGCAACATGGGCGTGGGCTTGGCATTAAGCGGGAGCATGGCTTAGCAGAGGGATTCAGTATGGCTGGAGAGGGCGTGTGCAGTGGGAAGAAGATCCAGGAGGGAGAGGTTGAAGAGAGAAGTGGAGGCTGAGTATTCATGCTCAAGTTGAGATTTTATCCTAAGTCTGCACTTCAATGGAGGGGAGAGAGAAGATCAGCTTTGTGTGGCCACGGGATGCAGAACTGATTGAAGGAGAGAAATACACAAGAGCTTAAAGAGACTGTGAGATGAAGGATGTTGCCATGAGCCAGGCACGAGACAACAGGGGTCTGACTGTGGAGGTGAAGTGAAGGCAGAGAAGGGGAGAGCAGGTGAGTGTGAGAGGTGATGAGACGAAGAAGCAGTGGAACTTGGAGATTCAATGGGTCTCGCAGGAGAAGACGAGGCGTCGATGCTGGGAGGAGTGGTAACGATTTTAGCACCAAGGAGAAATGTGCGAGTTGAGAATGGTATCTATGAGAAAAGAGCCGATCCATGCTGTAGACCCTGAAGAGGCTCAGAATGTGAAGGCACCAGGAAGGGAGGAGGGTAGGGTGAGGCATGGGAGGAAAATGAGGACGTAAGTAGGAAACCTATCTACCTTCAGAATACTAGCACTAGGTTCTTACTCCTTAGGCAGGAGGCAGGGTTTATTCTTAGGAGAAAGAGAACAGAAGAGGTGATGGACGTGGGGGCTCCAGGCACCAAATAGCGGGGGTGAGATTCAGGGCTAAAAAGGAAGTACCAGTTGAAAGTCTGACTATGGGGCAGGCAGGGAGCCCCTTCCTCTTGCCTTACCTGCTGATGCACATCTTTTCTCCAACAGGAAAATAGGATTCTTTAGAGAAACTGAATAGTTCCCAAGGAAAAATCTTCCAGATACTAATATTCAGGGCGAGTGGTCTTCCAAAGAAATGGCAAAGTCTCATCCCAGTCACTTTAAAGTGATAAGCAACACAGAGCTTCCAATCAACTCTTGTAGTTCCTCATTCTTAAATATGAAAAGGCAACTAATCTCATATGTTCACAGAAATATGAGAGGCCATGGAACAAGAACAAGGTGCTATGAAAAAGGAACAATCATTTAACACGAAAGAGTTCTTGGAAATTAACAGATAAAATAAAACATACAGTTGAAGGGTTAGAAGATAAGACTAAGGACATTTCCCAGAAAATAGAACATAGGAATAAGAAATAAGAGCGAGAAGATAAGAAAATCAGGAGATCAGTCCAAGAGGTTCAACGACTAACAAGTTCCAGAAAGAGAGAGAAAATGAAGAAGAAGAAATTATCAAATAAATAATATAATAAATGTTCCAAGAGTTAAAGAGTACATGACACAGGATTAAAAGAACCTGCCAAAAGCCTAGAACAAAGAATTCTGAAAGACCTATACCTAGGTCTTTGATCCTAAAATTCCAGGACACCAAGCATAAAGCCAAGAACTTAAAAGCTTCTAGAGACAGAACAAATTACACACAAAGGAATAAGAATAGCATTAGACTTCTCCTGAGCAAATGTATCTTAAAATTATGACATCAAATTATTTTCAGCCTATGTTTTTGTACCCAGTTAGTCGATCAGCCAAGTGTGACAGCAGAACAGAAATGTTTCCCAAACATGCAAAGATTCAGAAAATTCAGTTCCATCCACAGTGTCTTGGGAAACTATGGGAGAATAGGTACCAAAAAAACAAAAAAATAAACTCAAATAGAAACAGTCACAGATTCCCAGAAATGGGGTTGCAACTCAGAGAAGTGGTGAGAATTCTCAGAGGTTACTCTAGAGCAGACTTAGGAGAAGAATGAAGGACTCCCAAAAGGAGCTCTCTAGAAAAAACATAGACTTGAAAACAAAAATGATATTGTAGATTTCATGATGAAGCTCCTCAAAAGAAGTACAGAAAATTATGCAAATAAAAAGAAGAGCAATTAATAACTCCAGGAAAAATGAAAAACTATACAGGAAAGAGAATGCATTCATAGTGTGCCACTTGACTTTTGTCATAAGCAATATTTATATAAGTCTTAATGATGTAAACCCTGATTACAGATATAAAATTTAAAAATGGCAGGGCTTTCCTGGTGGCACAGTGGTTAAGAATCCTCCTGCCAATGCAGGGGACATGGGTTTGAGCCCTAGTCCAGGCAGATCCCACATGCCACTGAGCAAATAAGCCATGCATCACAACTACTGAAGCCCGAGTGCCTAAACCCCGTGCTCTGCAACAAGAGAAGCCACCGCAATGAGAAGCCTGCACACAGCAATGAAGACCCAACACAGCCAAAAATAAAATTAATCAATTTTTAAAAATTAAAAAAAAAATAGTGATTCAACCATATGGAGAGGACGGGGAGACAACAGGTGGAGGTGGCAATGAGAAAGGTAATACTTCACATACTATCATAACAGAAAAGTCAGTAGATACACTATGCCTAAAACTGATACATTGACAAAAATGCAGTGTTAGCATATAAGTTTTATATTATAGGGATAACTACCAAAAGAAGTGGGTGAAAGCGGTTGTCTGGGCAATGGGTAGGGGGACAATTTTTGGAATGTGGCGAGAGATAAACTCTCACTATTTTTCATTACGGACTTAAAAAAACACATACAGATATTCTTTTTATACATTGTTTTAGCATAAAAAAATTAAATGTTAATAAAAGACTAAAAAATAGATGTGAGTTCCCATTCTCATTTCCCCCTCTTAGAATGTGAGGAAATCCCTAGCGGAGTAGCCCTTGAATTTCAGAGTCAGGAGAAGGGAGAAAGGCAAGTTGCTTGAAAGTACGTCTATAGTCTACAGTTGTCTTCTGGGCAGGCAACACAGAGATGACGTTGGTAAAGTACCCAGCACAGAACAGACTCTCTCCTCAAGAAATGTCAGTTTTCCTTTCTTCCCCCCTTGAGTGAACACTTCCTATCCATCTATATATATATAGATGGATATATATATCCATATATACACACTTTTTTTTTTTAAATGAACACAGTTCAGAGAAAAGCAAAAGATCAGGAACAGATTCCAAAAACCAAAGTCAGAAGATTATTGACCATTTGGATGAGTTCATGGTTTCTAACCTGTGTGATCATCAGAGTCACCTGAGAAGATTTTACAAAAGGTTTCTGGACCCTATTCAAGACCTAGAGTAACTGGGGCCCAGGGAAGCGGAATAAGTGACCAGGCCAGGAAGAAGCAGGACTGGACAAGGGCCTGGCCTCCTGCCCAGGTGCTGTGGCCTCCACACACCCACTTGGGCTGCATGCTACCCCGGTTTTCTCTTCAAGGTACCCCATTGGGTCCAAGAAGCTCCAACCATGTACCTCTTTGGACAGTGCTGAGATTCAGTGCTGGAGCAGGGGGTGCTTCGAGTCCCACGGAGGCCAGCTCAGACTCACCTGCATGGCCTCGGATTCCCCCAGACCCAGAGGAGCAGTGGAGCACTTTTGTCAGGTGGGCAGCTGCGCGGCTTCCTAAAATGCCCTCCAAAATGTGCCTAGAGGCGTGGGGTGCTGGCGCAGGGCTAGAGCCACACAGTCCAGCTGCGTCAATGGCGTGGCCAACCTAGTGCTGATGCCTGGTTCCAGCCAACTCTGATTCACATACTTCATCACTCGGACAAGATCCCACCCCCTGCCCCCACTTCCTCTCCTCCTTCCAGGTCTCTCTCCCTGCCCGTGGTTGATGGGCTGGTCCAGGCAGCTCCACCCTAGGACACAGATGCCAGGATCCCCAGGTCAGCAAATTCAGTGGTATGTGGTTGCAGAAAATCGAAGAGAGCCTTTTCTTAGGCCTGAACAATTCCCCCATCCTCCTGTTCCTATATTTCTATAGCATGGGGCCAAGAAAAATTCTGTTTAGGAGAAGGAATTGAAAATAAAAACAATCTCGCCTTACATTTGCATATCATTTTCTACATACAGGCTCTTTCGTATGTAATTTTTCAGACATTTGAGCCTCACAAGCACTCTTTACTTTTTTTTTGGCGGGGGAGGGGGGGAGCAGTTAACGCTATATTTATTTATTTTAAATTGTTTTTATTGAAGTATAGTTGATTTACAGTGTTTCAGGTATATAGCAAAGTGATTCCGTTATATATATATATATATTCAGTTGCATATATCTATTCTTTTTCAGATTGTTTTCCATTATAGGTTATTACAAGGTACTGAATATAGTTCCCTGTGCTGTACAGTAGGTCCTTGTTGCCTATCTATTTTATATGTAGTAGCGTGTATCTGTTAATCCCAAATTCCCAATTTATCCCCCACCCCATGTTTGCTGTTGGAGGCTCTAAGTTCAAGACCCTACACTACCCACCTCATCCACCTCTTCTCTTGTTTCTGCTCGTTTATCATTGGACGGAGGGAGAGGAAGGTTTTCTGTTAAAGGAGACACTACTGACACAGAGGACCTCCTGCTCTCCTTGGATGTGGTAGGCGGCAGGCTAGTCGAGGGACCAGAGCCAGAACAACCTAGGCAGAAACTATGGAGTTTAGTGACATTTAGAAATATTTATAGTGAAAATTTAAAGCATAACAAAAGTAGAGAGCAATGAACTACTACTCAGACCTGATCATCCAGACCTTTTAAAAAACTTGACTCATGGCCACACTTCTTTCATCCCCACAAATGGATCGTTTTGAAGCAAATCCATAGTATCACCAAATATTCAGCCAGTGTTCAAATTTCCCCCAAATGTGCCTGTAGCGTTTGATTGACATGTCTCCTAAGTCTCTTTGAATCTATAGGTTCCTGCTCCTTCTTTTTCCTTGTAAACGTTCTTTGTTGAAGAAGCCAGGTCATTTTTCCTATAGGGTTTCCCACATTATGGATTATGCTGGTCATATTTTTAAAAATCATTCCTCTGCTCCAGTTATTTCTTGTAAATAAATTGATAGATCTATAGATGAAAGGTGCGATTTTTTTTTTTTTCGGTATGCGGGCCTCTCACTGTTGTGGCCTCTCCCGTTGCGGAGCACAGGCTCCGGACGCGCAGGCTCAGCGGCCATGGCTCACGGGCCCGGCCGCTCCGCGGCATGTGGGATCTTCCCAGACCGGGGCACGAACCCGTGTCCCCTGCATCGGCAGGCGGACTCCCAACCACTGTGCCACCAGGGAAGCCCACAAGGTGCGATTTTTAAGCAAGAATACTTCGGAGGTGATGTTGTGCCATTAGGAGATATGTAATGTCTCCCGGCCTCTCTTGCTGTGATGTGACTGAACACTGATGAGTAGGTCCATCGGCTCATAAGGGCTTTGCAGAGTCGTGATTCTAATACTGCATCTTCACTTACCAGCTGGATTCTTTCAGAGAGAATTTTTTTCTCCTCAAATAATGATTACCTGGAGGTATAGTTCCTATAGGAAAGGCAGATGGAATTCTTGATCCCCTTCCTTTTATGTTTTCAGAATGAATTGGTTCCCCCACTATATCCCCCAAAAATGATCTGTGAGTTCTTTTTATTATTCCTATTATTATCATGAACTCATGGGTTGTAACAATTTTGATGTGTTTCAATCTATTGCACTTTTTACTCTTACTTGTGTTCAAATGGTCCCATTTTGGGCCTCCCCAGCTTAGTTCCTGAATTCTTCTGCCCCAACTTCAGTAATCTTTGATAGTTTCCTTGCTTTCAGGAATGATAAAATGTTCTTGGCTTATCTTGTATATTTCCTGTCTTGGATCTGTAATCCAGTACTCTTTTAGGAACTCTGATTCCTGTTGGTGGAAAATGGTATTTAGAATTCATAATCTGCACACAGGAGGCACTCACTGCTACTGGTGGAGCTTTGCTTCTGAGTCTCTTTAATGGGTAGAACTAGGAAATATATATATGTATATATATATATATATGCACACACATATACATATATATGCATTTATTATA
This sequence comes from Monodon monoceros, assembly GCF_005190385.1. Lineage (NCBI taxonomy): Eukaryota > Metazoa > Chordata > Mammalia > Artiodactyla > Monodontidae > Monodon > Monodon monoceros. The sequence goes on along the minus strand of NW_021703782.1, from coordinate 10,668,158 downwards.
TATGTGCTATCTTGTTTTAGTTTTTGAAAACAAATCAAACTTATGAAAAAGTTGCAAGTGAAGTACAAAGAACTCCCCACCCCCCAGCAAAAACCTTTTGAGAGTAAATTGTTACCACAAATGTCCCATAACCCTCAAATACTTTTTGTTGGTATTTCCAACAAACAAAAACATTTTCCTCCATATGCACAATACAACCATCAAAATGAGGAAATGCACGTTGATCTTTACTACCATGCTGTGTTCATACCACATTCAAGTTGTTTTACCAGGGTTAAACAAAAAGATCCAGTTTAGAATTACGCGTTGCATTTAGCTCTCATGTTTCTTTAGTCTCCTTCTGTCTAGAGCAGTTCCCCATCTTTCCGCAAAATTCAGGCCTCTGGAATTTTTGAAAACTATAGGGCAGCTGCTTTGTGGAATGTCCTACAGTTTGTGTTTGTCTAATGCTTCCTTATGATTAGGTTCAGGTTGTGCATTCAGGGCAAAAACATCATGGAAGTGAGGCTGGGTTCTCATTGCATCTTATTAGGTGACACACAACTTCAGTTTGTTGCATTACAAATGATGTTCATTTTGATCGCTTGATTAAGGTGGTAGCTGCTAGGCTTCTCCATTGTAAAATAATTCTTTCCGTCTTTGTAATTACTAAGTGTTTCTTGGAAAAGTACTTTGAAACTATGTAAATACCCTATTCTTTGCCAAACTTTCAATTCTTTCATTTACATAGTTATATCAATATGGACTCTAGATTTCCTATTTTATTCCATGGGTTATTATCCATTGTGATCACTGTTGACTTTGATGCTCAAATTGTCCCAGATATGGCCAGTACGTGCCCCTTCAGACTAGCTTCTGTGTCTCTCTGACTTGTACCCATTGTATTCCAGGCTCATCTTGTACTTTGCCTGTCCCAGCTGTGAAATAAGTCATTTCTCCAAAGAACAGTTTCCTTTATTGTAGAATAATACTTAGAAACCAAGATCAGGATGCTAAAACAGCTTATTGCTTTATGGGGCATCTTCATTCTCAGGACTTCTATCAGTGGACATAGCTCGGGGAGATTAAACTTGTACACATACACACACATCTATATTTGTCTCTATATCTATATCTATTTGTGGGAAATAATGAGTTCAATTCCAGTCCAACACTACAGGGTCCATTCTGCTTTCTCTCCTTCTGTATTTGTAACATCTTTCTCCGGGGGGTTAGGCAATCACTCCCATTATCCATAATATGTTTACTCATTTGGCCAATTCCCCACAGCGTCCCATAGCTGCTGCCACCTCCTCTCCTATGGCAAGCCCTCTCCCCACCCTACTGGGGCTCTAACACCCATTCCAGGCTGCAGCCACTGACTGTCCCCATGGGCACCCTCCCCATCTGCCCACGCTCCAACACCCAGCGCCAGGCTGCTCCTCCACACAGGCACCATCCTCGTCCCAGTTGGCTCTGACCACACACTGGCAGCTCACTCTTCCACAGGGACACCCTCTGCGCCCCACGGCTCCCCTATCCTGATCCCCCCCAAGCGTGCACCTCTTCCTCAGCTGCACCTCATGGCCTTAGGGATGAATTGTTGAACAAGAGAAAAGAAGACAAAGGAAAGAGAGGACAAGAAAGAAAGAACAGTTACGTTTTGTTTGTTTGTTTGTTTTTAACAGAGAGGAAAAGCTTCTGGAGTACATGTACTTCCAATCCAAATTTAGAAGTATATAATTTTACTCAATTTCTTTGATTTCATATTTTTATCCTTTTTCTCTTAAGCTAAAGATCTTGATTCCTAACCATATCAAAATGATTATTTACTCTACCTTACTATATGTTTAATAGTTTCAGACTAACAAAACCAATACTATTGCAAACAATATGATTGGTGAAAAGAGTTTAAGATCTTTTAGAGTTCTTTTTATCCTAAGGTATTCCCCACTAAGGGTGTACAGTCAAATTACTATGTTTAGGTCATTTAAAATAATTACTCTCAGTGTGGTTAAGCCTCCAACTCAAAATGCAGTTGTATATTAGGTTTCATTTTGCTTTTGTATTTTCAGGATAACTAGAGAGAGAAAAGAGATTCGAGTTGGTAATAAATTTTGGCAGAAAGAACACTCTGAAGGACACTAGTTCAGGATGGGTGGAGGATAGAGGGGAGAGGTCCAAAAAGTTATGAGAGGGTCATAGAAGAGGACTGAAAAGCCACAAAAACCACATAACCTCTTCGGAGAGCAACTTGGCAATATCTACCAACATACATTTGATACTTTACTACCATGTAATATTTATCACTTACTGTAGACTTAGCATGTAAGTCTGTATGTAAAAACATTTGACTCAGCAACCCCATTTCTAGGGATCTATCCCAAAGACACACTGGCATAAATATGAAAAGATAACGTGTTCAAGGCTGTTCAATGCAGCACTATTTGTAACAGTAGAAGATTAGGGATAACACTAACATCCATCAGGATGTTGAGAGACTCATGAGGACATAGGGCCGTGAAGGGGCCTGATAAACCAGAGTTTGAGGAAGCAGAAACCATGAGGAAACAGAATTTATGAGGGAGAAAGAGAGAGAGGGAGGAGAAAAGAATCAATTTGACTAGAAGCTTCATGAGGCCAGGCAGGAATCGTTCTCAGTTTTAGTCACTGGAGTATCTCAAACACTTAAAATGGTGCTTGGCACACAGTAGGTGATCAATAAATATTTATCAATATACTGATAAATGAATAAGGTAGCAAGGTGGGGGAGAAAGAGTAGCACTGACAGAGAGACGCAGGAACAGAAAACCATGCAGGGCACAGAAAGGACACTAAGTGAGCAGGTTTTCCTCTCCCAGCCAGCCCACCACGTTCTAGTGTGCTTGATGCAAAGTCTCCTGGGATCCAAAATCTAACTCAGGGGTTGAGATAAGATCTGCCTTTTTGTATATTCTACACTTTGTCTTCTAGAATTATTAGAATTAAAAAATGTGGTCAGGGCTTCCCTGGTGGCGCAGTGTTTGAGAGTCCGCCTGCTGATGCAGGGGACATGGGTTTGTGCCCCGGTCCGGGAGGATCCCACGTGCCGCGGAGCGGCTGGGCCCGTGAGCCATGGCCGCTGGTCTTGCGCGTCCGGAGCCTGTGCTCTGCAACGGGAGAGGCCACAACAGTGAGAGGCCCGTGTACCGCAAAAAAAAAAAAAAAAAATGTGGTCAAACTTCTGGCTTTTTTTCTGTGGAACAGAAATGATTCCTCTGTGCAGCTTAAATGTGCATTTCTTCTATTATGAGTAAAGTTGATCAGCTCTTTATATGTTTCATGGTCACTTGTATTTTTTGTTTTCTGTCCCCTTAATGTCCTTCTTGACATCCTGATTTGCGGGAGCTCCATATCGCCTTTGGGAACAAGATAAGCCCGTCTTATTTACTTTATGACATAATTTGGTTTTTATGGTTCAAAAGATAATAGTAGACAGGCACGATAAGGTGAATGGTAAGTAAAGCAGCTTCCCAACCAATTTCATTCTAGGCTTCTGCTCCCTCACCTTCACTCCATACACACACTTTCCCCAAATTAGCCCAAACCTCACAAACAATAGGAAACGTATTACATTCCTAGCAACACCATCTGGCCAGTTAGTCTCACCGTCTCCCTCACCCCACTCCCTCTACCAACTTGTCTCCTTCTGACTCAAGACTGCAACTTCAACTCTTGCCTGGATCTCCAGCCTGCCAGACTGCCCTGCAGACTTCAAACTTGCCAACCAACCCTCACAATTGTATGAGCCAATTCCTTAAAAAGAAATATAAAAATATTTACGTGTGTGTGTGTGTACACTGGCTGAGATGGCCAGTAATGGTGAGTCACACAAAAATGGTATTTAGAGCAGATGGCAGGGAAAACCCAGTGGCTGCTTATATGCATAAGACTGAGCAAATAAGTAAATAAATCGATGGTAATGGGAGTCAGGTTTCTCACTGACAGAGAAAGTAGGTGTAAATATGAAAATGGGAAATGCAAGAATAAATCCTGTAGTTTGGATTGAAATTGAAGTATCAGTGTGAATTCATGGTTTGATAGGTAGGTAGGTAGATAGAAAGATAGATAGGTAGATAGACAGACAGATAGATAGATAGAAGATAAATAGATAAAAAAAATAAACGGAGATGAAGAGGTACATGTGCGTTCTCTGTAGTACTGTTGCAACCTTTCTGCAAGGTTGAAAGTGGTCCAAGATAAAATTACAGAGCTCCATAGAGATGTAGACACAGATACAGGTATAGAGATGTAGATGGATATATAGATAAACACTAGAATGATACCGCCTAATATACAACTAATAAAAGGGGTAACCTAGGGCAGCTGGGCATGGGAGAAAGAATAGATGCAGTCAGGCAAGAGGATAAGACTTTTCAATGTAGATCTTTTAACGTAATTTTTATTTCAAACCATGCGATAGTATTAACTACTCGAGAAATAAACCAAATTTAAGAAGTATAAAACACTTCTGTCCCATAACCCTCAAATACTTTTTGGGAGTTTGAAAATCTGGGAGATTTTCAGGACGTGGAGTTTTTAAAGACAGAGACAGCAGCAAGCTTGATCCTATCCACACAGGGAGAGACGGGAGGGGTAATGATGATACTTCTCAGAACAGAGATGAGGCCTAGGCTGGGTGATGCTGAGCAAACCACTTTATTTCTGAAGGTCTCAGTTTGCTCATCTGTTTAATGTGCATAATAGCAAAGGGGCCTTAAGGATTAAACAACACTATATCTGGCACTATATATAGGAGGTGCTTAGTAAATGTCTGTTGTTTATTCCCGTTTCTGTCTTCAAAAACTCCATGTCCTAAAAATCTCCCAGAATGGAACAATGTGCATTTCTTCTTGCAGGTGAAGTAGCTTCTCTTTGCAATTGGAGAAGCAAATGTAGTCAATTACAAACTAATTGTCTCCATTCCCAGCTGCCTTTAAATAGCCAACCCTCCTCACTTATTTAGGATTTCTGCCATCAAAACGTCTTGGGAGATAAAAGATAAAAGACACAGTCCTTACTCTCTGGGAACGAGTAATTGCTTACAATTTACTTTGAGAAGTGGAAACATACAGGTCATTGCAAAGAACCAGGGAATAGGGAGGAAAAGCAGGTGACTCAGCCTAAAGATGGCTTCCTGGAGCTATTTGAGCTAAGTCTTCAAGGATAAGCAGGAGTCGGCCAGGTCAAAGGAAGGGAGGGGCCAGGGCTCTTCCCCAGGAGAGAGCAGCAGCTGGGGAGGTTATGGAGGTGACAGGAGACACTTGGTGCTCAAAGGCTGAGCTTCAGCTGGGTAAGGAAGGACACCTAACCCTCTCTGTCAATTGAGAATCAAGAAGGGCCAGACGGTCCTGATGTTGGAGGCCCAGGCTCCAGCCTTGCCCAAGGCAGCAAAAGAGTCCAGTGAGGCTGAAGGATGAGAAGTAGCAGGAGCTGCGTGGAGCCAGAGCCGTGCACACGCTCTCCGGGCCCAGGTTTCCACCTTGTCCTTCTTGGGAGCTTTAGGCTCAGGTCTTCCCAGACCCTTTTGTGGGGTGTGTATGGAGGGAATAGGCACCCTGGGCAGGGCCCTGTTCTCTCCCCACCATCCTGGAACTGCACACCCCAGACTGGGACTCAAACTCACAATCTCCCAGCTGAAACTGCACACCTGGTCTCAGGACTTAATGAAGCTCAGTTTCTTTACGTCTTGTCGCAGAAGGAATTCACTGAGAGGTAAAGTGATAAGAAGTAGATTTATCGAGAGAGATATATATGCCCCATAGACAGAGTGTGGGTCATCTTAGAAGGTGAGAGAGGCCCTGAAATATGGGGTGGTTAGTTGTTTTTTTTTGCAGTATGCGGGCCTCTCACTGTTGTGGCCTCTCCCGTTGCAGAGCACAGGCTCCAGACGCGCAGGCTCAGCGGCCATGGCTCACGGGCCCAGCCGCTCCGCGGCATGTGGGATCCTCCCAGACCGGGGCCCGAACCCGTGTCCCCTGCATTGGCAGGCAGACTCTCAACCACTGCGCCACCAGGGAAGGCCAGGGTGGTTAGTTTTTATGGGCTGGGTAATTTCATAGGCTAATGAGTGGGAGGATTATTCCAACTACCTTGAAGAAGGGATAGGAATTTCCAGGAATTGGGCCACCGCCCACTTTTTGGCCTTTAATGGTAGGCCTTGGAATTGTCACAGCGCCCTTGGGTGTGTCACTTAGCATATGCTAATGTATTACGATAGCGTATAATGAGGCTCAAGGTCTACTGGAAGTCGAATCTTCCGCCACCTTGCGCCTATTCGGTTCTCAACAGTTTATTCATATGTCATTCTTTTAAAGGTTGTGCCCTGCCCACTTCCCTCCTGTCTCAATCCCAGCCCTAGTCAGGTCCTGCCCCTTCCTGGATCTCTCCAGCAAGGCCAAAGGTCGTCACCGCCCCCCCCACCCCCACCCCGCCAAACCTCTGGGAAGAGGAGGGATTTCTCCCCCTAAACAGGCCCATTTTCAACCTCTCCAATCAGGTCGTTGCAGGTCCTTCCTAAGCCCTGGTTGGGAATCTTGTCTTGTTCTCCAAGTTTGGGGCCTGGTGGGCCTGGGAGGCAGGTCAGTCATGTATGGATGTGTGTGGCAGGGGGGGTGAGGGTAGGCCATTCTGTTTGTGCCTACGACTGGGTAGCTCCCAGTTTGGGGCAGCCTGAAGCTGATACCATTTACCAGGAGGCCCTCTTTAGGAAAAGGTGCATAACATTACAAATGCAAAATTAGACACAGACCTTGGAAGGGGGTCTGTGCAAGTGAGGTGACCCTACACATTAAGCATCATTGGTTTCATGGCAAGCCCTCTAAGACACTCACCACATCCTCCACCCGCTTTGGCAGTGGGGGTGGGCTGCAGAAAGAGTACAGGCCTAGGACCCTGATTCAGTCCAGCCTCTGCCCTGGATAATCAAATCGGGGCATATCTCTGTTCTGGCTGACCTCTAAGGTACTTCCCAGCTTCATGAACAAGGCCACTTAAAAACCATCCAAGTCCCTGTTACCTTTTTTGGAAGCTCCAGCCCATCTTACATTAAATGCAATACATTTTTTTTTTGGCCATGCCACGTGGCTTATGGGATCTTAGCTCCCCAACCAAGGACTGAACTCATGACCCCTGCAGTGGAAACGCAGAGCCCTAACCACTGGACATCCAGGAAATTTCCTAAATGCAGTAAAATGTATTTAATTAAACATAAACCCATTAAATATATATTTGGATTTGCTGTAAGATTTGGAAGCTGTTTTTAAACTTCACTTTGGGAAGTGTCATTCATTCAGCAAATATGCATTGCATGCCCACTCTGAGTCAGGTCCTGTTCTAGATATTGGGGTACAGAGTTAACAAAAACCCTTGCCCTTATGGAGCCTATGTGGGCTGGGGCCCAAGAAACAGATACAAAAAATAGATAGTGTGGCAGGGCAGATGGTGATAAGTGCTGTGGAGAAAAATAAAGCAAGAGATTAAAAAATAAAAAAATAAAAAATAAAGCACGGATGGGGATAGGGCTGGCTTATTGCTCATAAAGGCCCTGGAGTTTGGTGGTCAGTTCTGACCTTTGGCAATGACCGATGAAAGACAATTGGGATTAGTGGCGGCCTCTGATGAGACAAAAGTCACTGAGACTGGGTGTCTTGCCAGGAATACTCAGGACTCTGGAGCTCAACCTTAATTCAGGGATGATTCAGCGGTTCTTCGGCTTTGATTAACTCAAATAGTTTACAAATGAGTACAATTTCTCAATAATCAATGCGCATTGCTAACTTAGAAGTTTGAAATGAAATGTTTCTATGCTAAATCTAAGCCTAAGGATGGCAGACTACTATTACATTTGTAGACAGTAGTTGAACATGTATTTGTGTGCTGGTTTCTATTTGAATTTGGTAGCCCATCCATGCTTTTAAAGGTCTTAGACATTTCGTCTGCCCTGGGAAAGCTGGCAGGAACTGTGCTGAATGGGTGACCTGCCCTGGTAATGACCTCCTCGCATTGGGGCAGGTGCTCTTTGGTCGTGAAATTGAATAAAGACACAGGCAGGCCCTGGGTGCAGGGCGCCCATTGTTTTTGTTCACATCTACCCTGGGCTTCACATCTCTAAAAGGGAGATCGTATTCATGAACTACCCCATAGGGTAGTCTGAGGTTTCAGCAAGGTCATTCCTGGCCCTCACAGAGGCCTGCCAACTCTTTTTTAAAGATTTTTTTTTTTTGATGTGGACCATTTTTAAAGTCTTTATTGAATTTATTATAATATTGTTTCTGTCTTATGTTTTGGTTTTTCGGCCATGAGGGATCTTAGCTCCCCGACCAGGGATCGAACACACACACCCTGTATTGGAAGGCGAAGTGTTAACCACTGGACCACCAGGGAAGTCTCAGGCCTCCCAACTCTTGGTGCCTTCAGCTCTATTATCCACAAAGCTCTCTTTGAAAAACCATCCATCAGCTCCCCTGCTACATCCTGCGACTCACCAACCGGCCTCCAGCCCCCTCCTGAAAGGCTGACTCCTGGAACTGCTGTCACGAAGCCCCGACCTTCCAGCTTGGTCACAGCGAATTTTCGTTCACTCTCAAACACTTTCCCTCCTTCACCCTCCTCCTTAGCCAAAGTGGCTCTCCCCTGTCCCATGGGGTCATCTCCCACTGCCATCACACTCTATGGCCATGCAGGGAACTCTGCCTCGTTCCCTGCTGAGACCTCCAGGCCACGAACGCATCACCATCCCCTGCTCCTCCTTTGAAGTTCATCTGTTTCTGGCACTTTCCTCTTCAACTCCAGTGGCTCGGGCACCTAATGTGGGCCTGGCGCCCTGACCTGGTCCGTGGTGCTCGCCTGCCTGGGGATGCCCCCCCTGAGCCTGCTCCCACCCTGACATCACCCCTGGGTCCGTCTTCAGCAGCACGCAGCACCCCTTCCCCAGGCCACGTCATCACCCTACTCTGTGTCCATCCTCCCAGCCTCACGCTCGGTGGCTTCCCTTTCCTATCATAACCATAACCCACTCAGCTCTCCGCAGACCCCCAGTCACATCACCTGTCCCGTCTCCCCCGCCCGCTCCACTTTCATGCCGTCTGATTTCCTTCCCCTGAGGGCTGGAGCCCCTCAGCCCTTTAGATGCTGCCCTTGCCAATGGCCTCAACTCTTCTCAATTTACCCCTCTGCCCCAGACTGTCCTGTCTTCTCTCTCCTCTCCTGTTCCTTGGCTGGGAGTTGGCTGGTGGAGAAAGTTATCATTCCATGCTAAATGGACCGACTACGAAATCATTCTAACTCTGCCACTTCTTCGGCAATCTGATCCCTTTTCCCGTAATAGCACGCTTTTCATTACTCCAGGGACTATCTCAACCTTGGCCTTCCGCTCTCAAATTCTTAATACCGCGCCTATTGCCAATTTCTTAAAATTACTTCACCTACCACTTTCTGGAAGCCAATCTTTAAGAGCTTTGTCCTCTTCCCATCTCTGCAGTAAAATGCCTTCCTTGTTTTAGGGGATTAGTTGCCTCTGATTCTCTCCAAGTCCTAACTTCCTGGTCCAGATCAAGGACACTCCAGGTATTGAAAACTTGCGAAGGGGGGGTCTCTCAATGCTGTTTGAGAACTTTGAGAAATCATGGAAAGCAACAGGTCAGAAAACATAGTTCTGATTTTTCAAAGGTCGAAGGCGATTTCCCACAACTATAGGCTTGGTGAGCTTGCCCTCAATCTCCGACAAAATCATGGAAACCAAAAGTCTGCTTTATGCTCTTTAAAAAACAGTAGAGCAATTACTTGGAGCCAATACATGTTCTCTAAGCCTCATTTTGACAAGTCTGCTGGACTGGTAGATCAGGAAAATGCCATAAATATAGTTTATCTGGATTTCAAGCAAGGTTTTGTGTGGGGGGTTTTAATACTAAAATATAGTTGATTTACAATGTTGTGTTAGTTTCAGGTGTACAGCAAAGTGATTCAGCTATACATATATATATATATATATATATTCCTTTTTAGATTCTTTTCCAGAATATAGTTCCCTGTGCTATATAGTAGGTCCTTGTTGTTTATCTATTTTATATACAGTAGCAAGGTGTTTTTTGATAATCATGTGAGCAAGTAGGAAAATACCGTCTGAATTAAAGTAAAACTAGGAGAACTAGTTACTGGGTGACTGTGCCCAAAGAGTGCTAAATAATCCATTAATCTCAGTCAGAAGGGATGTTTCTAGAAGTTTGCTGAAGGTACTACCCTGAGATTTACCCATTCAACATTGCCCCAAATTTTTTGGATGATAATATAGAAGGAATACTTAGAAATATGTAGATAATATTTATAAAGGGTTAGAGGAGATAATTAAAGCCAGAATTAACTCAAGTCTAACAGGATATCTTTAACAGGGAAAATTAATTAAACACATAATATTGAGTGAAAGAGGCAAGTCATAGAAAAAAAATCACAATAAGATTCCCTTTAGGGGCTTCCCTGGTGGCGCAGTGGTTGAGAGTCCACCTACCGGTGCGGGGGACGCAATCAAGTAATTTTCTAATAGTCAAATGGCTTTAAAAATTCATGAGCTTCCCGTCTCTGGATGCATTCACGCCGAGAATGGAGGAGCTCTGTTATGGGTGGTTGGAAAGGACACAGAAGAGTACAATTGGTTTAAATAATCTTTCAGGTCCCTTCCAACCTCCACGGGCTACGGTTCTATGAAATTCCATGATTCAGTGCAACTTGTGCATTATGCCTGGGAAGGAAAGCGAGAGGCTGATTCTGAAACAAGAGAGATTTGTTTTCAAATATAAGCCTTATGTTTTGACAACTTTTTTTTTTTTTTTTGGCTGCACCACGTGGCATGCGGCATCTCAAACAGGGATCGAACCCGCGTCCCCTGCTGTGGAAGTGTGGAGTCTTAACTATTGGACCACCAGGGAATTCCCCCAGCTTCTTTTTAGATCGATACATGGCATTGGTTTAGAAGGTCCGGGCACCTTCTACCCCGCATTTCTGAGAATTCAATGGCCAAGAGCTTTGGGACCCCACCCCCACCAACAGAAGCATCTCTTTTCCTGATGTGCTTCAAGATTCTTGGCGCTGGAGGGGTCCCTGAGGTCCTGTGTCAACCTCCCAGCCAACTGCAGGAATGCAATATGGGCTCAGAGGGACACCTGGAACTACAACCGAACGGAAGCTGACTCATGCTGTTCTCTCCTGCCACCTTCTGGCCCTTCCCTTCATCTCCTGCTTCTTCAGAATGCTGGAGGTGTCTACTCAGGATAAAACATTTCCAGGAGGCCTCTGCCGCCCAGAATTCCTAGAGGGGAGGGACACTTCCTATAAGGGGAAAAGCTTGGAGGACTTCAGTGGTTCTTACTAAATCTAGGAAAAGCATAAATTCACAGATGACAATGACTGGAAGAGACCTCAGAACTCTTCTGACCCAGAGCCCTCAAACTGATAGCCCATGGGCGATGGACAGCCCATGGACAGGTCTGATTGGATCTAGCAGTGCTGAATAATTTTGAGCTACCATATACACATTTGGAAATTTGACTTAAAAGCCAGATTTGTAATGTAATTTGCTATCAGATATTCGTGAAGTCTCAAAACTGAGAGCAGTAAGTAGTTGAGTATATCCACATTCTACCTGCAAGACACACCAACAGCCAGATTACAACAGTGCTTATCTCAACGGACCCCTCCCATTGGCTCTGTAAAGGAGGACCAAGTGGTAACCCTCCTTAAACCTACCTTTCTAGCCTCTGCCCCACCCCTAGAGGAGCCAGCTGCTGGGGGGCAAGGGGAGCCCAGGGAGAGCTGGAAGAGGCAGAGTGAAGAATCAGACCTGAACCAGAAGGTGGGTTGAAGTTTGGAATCCTATTTGTGGTTAAAGTTTGGATTTAAATGATACTGGAATTTTTTTTTAATTTATTTTTTATTGAAATATAGTTGAATTACAATGTTGTGTTAATTACTGCTGTTCAGCAAAGTGACTCAGTTATACATACATGTTTTCTTTTTCCTATTCTTTTCCATCATGATTTATCACAGGATATTGAACATAGTTCCCTGTGCTATATACAGTAGGACCTTGTTGTTTATCCATTCTATATAAGACTGGAATTTTTAATACATAAAAGGAAACTGTAATTTAAAAATGTAACTGTTCCTATCCTGGGAAGCGGTCAGAAAGTCATGGAATCTGACCTATTCATCCAACATGTCATCCAAGGGTAGGGAAAGCAGACCATTGTGGAAGGTGAAATTAAAACGCTCTTCTTTTTCCCCTGTCCTGTCAAGTTCAGCTCCTTCAAAGAATGTTATTCATTGGCTTGTCTTATGGAACTTGATTTCCCTGGAGCAATTCGCAGCTGGAGCTCAGCGGCAGCTGCCCCCTTTAGAAGAGCTACCCACACGTGGTGCGCACACGCTTGCCCACCTCGCCTCACGGGCCCTCATTCCCATCACCAGCCTGCCCCCCGTAGCATTGGGATTTATAATCCTTCCTCTAGTCCTATTCCTTTCTCCAGTGGGCAACAGGAGGCCCAGAGGGGTCAAGTGACTTGTCGTTAAGTCACATAGTAAAGGAGCTGAGTTACATCCTAAAATGCACACTCCTAAAGGTAAAATCTAGGGTGAAAATGGTGTACGGCTCCCGTTCCTTCATGCTACGGGCATATCCTCACCCACGCTAGATCTTCTCTCCCGTCCTTTCTGCCATAGTAAGAAGAGGCGCTGGGATGCAGGGTAGCTAAGGTAGCAAGCTGGGGGCGGGAGACAGAACCGAAGGGGGGCTGGGGTGCTGACATCCCGAGTTGCCTGAGACCAGTCCTATTCCCACCCCCTCTCCACCCCCAAGCACAAACTGAGATGAAAGCAAGCAGTTTTCTTTTCCTTTGTTCGTTCTCCACTGCACTCAGATTTTAACTGGAACTTGGGAGTTTACTGAGAGAGAACCTGTCCTGTACCTCCGTGTCCAGACAGAGGTTGTTTCGTGGATGGGGACACCAAGACACCACTTGTCCTCTCATTCCTCTCCACTTCTGAACTCCTGACCTTCCCCTAAGCCCCAGCGAGGGGTGACTCTGGGAAGGGGCTGGGCATTTTCTCTTGGATTAAATGCCCCACGAGGCAGAAGCATAGAGCAGTCCCCCCATACTCCCCCTTCGCTGAGCCGCTGGTACATCCGGGCTGAGAAGCAGGCCGAATCCCCGAGCTCAGCTGAGTCCAGATCTAGACATTCTGCCTTTAATAGAAAACTGGTACTACTGGTAGCCTCCAAGAAGGGGAACTGCAAACATTTATCACTCTACCCATATTTTCTTTTAAGTACACTTTATTTTTTAGAGCAGTTTTAGGTTCACTGCAAAATTGAGTGGAAGGTACAGAGTTCCCACGTACCCCCTGCCCCCCTCACATGCACACAGCCTCCCCACCATCAACATCCCTCACGAACGGTATGTCCATTACAGCTGACGAACCTACATGACGCGTCATTATCACTCAGAGTCCACAGTTCGCAGTTGGGTTCACTAGGTGTTGGACATTCTATGAGTTTGGACAAACGTATAATGACATGTATCCACCATCACAGTATCATCCAGAGTAGTTTCACTGCCCTAAAATACCTGTGCCCTTTTCTACCTTTTAAATTCTGAATTTCTAATCACATAAAGGGAAATATTTTAAACATTCTTCCCAACTCAGAATCCCCGGAGATCCAGCAGAGTTCAGTGGTGCTTGGAGGGAGGAGTCGACATGCTGAAGTGAGGGAAGGTTTGTGTGTTTCCTTTATCCTCTTGAATCCCTGATATACGAGCAGTTGTCTGGACAGATGTGAGGGAGAAAGAGTCCTGGTAATCAGTGTATTGTCCTGTTCACGAAGGTCTTAACGACAATAAAGCCCTAATCGATCACTGGACTTAAACATGGCAGCGGAACGCTTTCCGCCACGGCAGGAGCAGGATCTCGAAGGGCCTCGCCGAGGGGCGGGAGGCGGGCAGGAACACAGGTTGCCCTCTCCCTTCTTATTGAAAAAGGAAACATTTTCCAACCATAGGTACTAGTACAGCTTTTCCTGTGACTAAATTTAAGCCTTGACTATTTCAGACCTTCCATCCTTTTCCTAAGACTCTTCTTAAAGCAATTCTAGTTTGGAAATAAGTTATGTAAGCCTCACTGGGTGCAGAGTACGTTAACCAAAGAACAAAAATTTCAGAGTTTTGAAGGGATTAATATAACGAAGAGAGGGGCTTCACAACTGAAGATAACTCTGGGCAAGGCTGAGACGGATAAAAGGCCATTGCCTCGAACTGTATTTTTCTCTTGACATTTCTCAGTCTGCAATTTTAACCTGTTGACCCTGAATCTGACTAAGAGCTAAAACGGTTCAAGATCCACAGAAGAGCCCTCAACACCTGGAAAATCCCATTCTCATAAGCATATCCCAGAAATCATAAGCAAATGTTGACCTTCTCTCTACAAGGCAAAGTGCTGAGGCAGAAACCAAAATGCCAGCAAGAATGCAGGCCGCTAAGCCTTCACCTAGGCAGGATGTGAAACGTCAGGCCATTAGTCTTATATTTTTAATGCAGTGGTTACAGGATGGGGTTGATGTGGGATTGAAAAACAATACTGACTTTGGAGAATTCCTTTTTTTTTTTTAGCCTTAAACACTGACACCCACTCACCAGGGTTGGGTACTAGCAAAAGCTACATGGGATTCTAGGGTGAGCGTTCCCTTCCCCTGGCCTCTGTTCCTTGGCTGTCGTCAACAAAAGCAGAAAATGCCTAGTCAGAGCCCACAGGCGCGTGCCAACACAGAGACCTGTTTCTTATTTCATCTGGCACAGTACAGAACTGCAGTCATAGCCACTAAGGTGGAGAGCTTGGAGTTCCTCCAATAACTGACACCATGAAATCAGCAAGACAAAACAAAGCAATCAGTTGTGAGAAAATGGAGGCATGTATATTCTAATGGTAAGCCGCGGTTAACACACGGCGTTAGACAGCTATTTGTATTTTCAGTGTGCTCCTGAGTCCGCCAAGAATACACACGGATCTCTACATTTTTCTATATGAAAAGTCTGGTTTCAACCTACATTCCCCAGATAGGTTGATTTACTCAAACCCTTAAACCCCAGGATTCTAGCAGCTAAGGCAGTTAAAACCAAAAGGGCGCAGGTATTGCCTTGACTAGTGACAAACAGAACTCAGCATCCTCTAATAAACATTTAAGGAGTCAAACATGCTTTTTATAGCTGGGAGCAAAGCCTGACTGTTTCTGTGGCTCCTTCTATCCTGATACCTCCTGCCAACATACTGGGTAACGTTAGAATAAGCACTGTCACAGAAGGGGTGACTCTATAAACAGAACGCTGGCCCAGAGATACGACATTCATCAGTGATACCATTCCAGCAAGTCTACATGTTTTGCACCTCATTCCAGGGTCAGGGTCTCAGGCAGACCCCTAGGAACTCTAGGGGGGCGGGGAATGAGTCATAGACTTCAAATTCTAGGGCTCAAAGATCACGGCTCTCAGGCTCTGAGTTCTTCAGTTCTCTTCGTGGAATTCTTGGGCCATCTTCCCTTTACTGTAATTTGCTCTCTTCTTCCTGCTAAAGGGCAAAACTGACTGCTCAAAGGGCATCATCTCAGGTAGCCGAGAACCTCCTTCTTCCTACTTGCCTAAAATAATTACACATCCCATCAGTGAGACTACATCATGGAGGAGAAAAGTAAAAGTGAAATCCCCCCCACACACTTGGTTCTTCTCAAACTATCAGCTTTTATTCTATTTTACATATCATTCATCCAGAACATGATGGATACGTGGGTGGCATCATGCATTTCGTTTGTGAAATGATATAACGCACACGAGTCTCTTGCCCTGTGCTGGGCCCACGTGCACTTGGCAGAGAAGAGCTCTCACGAAGCCCAACTTGAACGTGAGCCTGCTGAAGCACCAGCCGTGCTGTCCTCATTTCCCAGCTGTCACATACTTGCTGGAGTTAGATGGGTCAAGATGGACATTTAGCTTGGAATTTAAGTTTCTAATTTTACACTTTTGAGTACAGCTGGATATTTTCACAGTCTACTTTAAAATCCAAAGGTTGCCCACTCAGCTTTACTATGATCATTCTGAGTATGGGGTTTATTATTCACAATACTGTACTTCAAATCAGAGAAAAGCAGCTTCAATACCACAGCTCGGGAAAAACTGCAAAATGTTCCATTTCTCCATCCTGCTCAGTTTTTCCCATAATCTGTTCCAGCTTGGAAAACGAGTTTCCCGTCTCTGACGGACGCAAATGTGGGAAGAGGAGCTTTGCTCCTAAACAAGAGGCTAGAGCTGAACTCTCCTTCTCTAATCTTGCTGTATGTGTGGCTCATACCTTCCTTCCCAAGTGGGGGAAACCACTGGCACTGAAGAGTTAAAAGGTTCACCAAAATCTGGGCTTCAGAAAGTGTTAAAAACAGCACAACAGGGCTTCCCTGGTGGCGCAGTGGTTGAGAGTCCGCCTGCCGATGCAGCGGACACGGGTTCGTGCCCCGGTCCGGGAAGATCCCACATGCCGCGGAGCGGCTGGGCCCGTGAGCCATGGCCGCTGAGCCTGCGCGTCCGGAGCCTGTGCTCCTCAAGGGGAGGGGCCACAACAGTGAGAGGCCCGCGTACCGCAAAAATAAACAACCCAAAAAACAAAAAACCCAGCACAACAAAGAGATACTGAAGGGGTTCAACTACAGCTTAGTGCCTACTTTGCTAAGGTCAAAACCTCCTATATTTTGGTAAACATCCTAGTCTGTTCCACCACAAGCACTGTGACAAACTTTCCCTTGCCCAAAGATCATGACCCTAGGTCAACAAAGGTGGATAAGAAATAAATTCTCAAGCTACAGGAATACAAGAGTTTGTGAAGTAAATTAAATGATAATGTGAACCTCACCTGCACGCAGATCAGAGTGGGGAAACTGAAGGCAGAGCTGGAAAGAGAAATCCTCTTTATGCATGATTTGATCAAGGACACAGCTCATAAAATTGCCAACAATTTGGAATTTTCCTACAGGAAGTTGAGGAAACATGCCAATAGCAAGAAATGAGATGACTTCAGTGCCAACAGTTTGACCTGTTGGCACTGAACCAATGTCCTCAAAAGAAAAGGACGATGCTTCCTCTGGGACCACGGGAGCTGGGGAAAGAAACCTACCCATCGCACAGGCAGAGGTAGGAGGAGACCACCACAGAGCAGCTAGCAAGGTTTGAGTGCCAGGGATTCAGAAGAGAGCCCTTGACATTTGAAACCAGTGTCAGCTGGGAGTTAGGACATGCGTACGACGTGGACCCCAGGATCTCTCACACTAGAGTAAAAACATTTGTATTCTTCAAAAGCTCTCCCTGTATATGTTATAACGTGCGGTAGAGAGGAGTCCTTCTTAAGCAGCAGAGAGAGCTGAGGTGACAACGGCGATGTTAGAAGTAAAGCCTCCCCATTCTAGACATTTGCAGCAGTTTGCCTACGGTAACCAGGCAGGAGGGCCACCTAATTGAAGAAGCACAGTTACTAATTTACACTCAATCCAGAGTGTGTCTGAGAAAGGTCATCCACTCTGACCCAGTGGGCATCTGGGGGAGAGACACATTTATCAGTGAGGCAGGAAGATTACCCCGTAGAACCTACCAGTTTAAGCCTATATAATGGATGAGGTTTTCACAGCCCGATCACCCTCAAAACTAGTTTGGGGAAGGAAATAACAAGCTAAGAATTTATATATCAGTATCCTCCCAAATAAAAAAACGAGTCTTTATTATTACATTTCCAACTCATAGAACTCCAGGCTGAATATGACTGGACATATATACACACACAATCACAAATTTCTGGAGTCATCTCCCACACCCCTTCTCACAATTTGGCCGAGTTATGTCTCAGGAAATCTTCCAGTTCAACCCCATACACCAACTTGGGATAAACAGAAACCCTGAAGTCTTGTGGTTTTACCCGCCACTCCAAAGTGCTGTTACAGGTGGAATATCTGTTGGAGGAGGTATTTTTGCTGGGTTAGAATACAGCTGCAGACTCTGCGTGTGGTTAAAATGTGCATCTGCATGCCTTCTGACCTGCAGGCTTTGTGCCTTCCCCTTTCATTGTCTTGTCCTATCTCTTGCCACACGGGTTGAATAAAAATATATCTTCTATTCAGAATCATCCTGGAGGGCAGGTGGTGCAGATGGGTAGGACGGCTACATATTAAGTTACTGAGTCTACAATTGAGAAATCTGCACTCTGGGGTTCTAACTCAAAATAAATATTATTTCAAGGTAAATAAACTACTTGGCTGGCTAGTGAAATGCTTAATTCTTTCTAAAACCATAACTGCCAAGTAGACTTGTGCTTTATGCTACATCCCAAGACAAAAATCAGGTAACCTACATCTTCAAAATGATCCACAGAGCATCCCTTCCTATTTCTCCCCTCACTGCTGAGAAATGACTCTGGAGCCTGAAGTTTAATATACGCAGCTGGGGTTACTTGGTGCTCAGGTAAAAATCGCCAAAAGGCCCAACCTTGATTAACACCAACTATTTATTTAAGCCTCATGATACCTGGATGGAGGCTCTCAATGGGAAAAGGAAGGATGTAGCACGTGGAAGCTTGGACGAGCTGAGGGCAGCTCTGCTAACAGACTCAGATGGCACAATGGGACACGACCATTGAAGCCAGCAACCTTCTGAAAATATCACTATCACCTTCAAAACCCATGCTTTTTTTTTTTTTTTTTTCTAATCAGGAAATCGGGGGTGAGGGGAACATTCCAAGAACAAGGGCAGCCAACCTTCATGAGGTACCAGGACATGCTCTGGCAAAAATATTTTCACTTTCCTAAAGTTATATGCTGTCTTCAAGTCCAACTATATTGTATACATGTGTGTGCGTGTGTGTGTGTGCGTGTGTGTGTGTGTGTGTGTGTGTGTGTGTGTGTATTTGCTCCTTTTCTGAAAGCAGAAAAGGGAACAATTTTTTTTAACTCCGAAGTTGGTAATATTTGTAGAATATTATTTTGGTTGGTTGTTGTTTATGACTCAGAACACAGATGAAATCAAAACTTCTGCAACTGTCCCTAAATTCACATCTTTAAAAGGTCCTTTTCTCCATTCACATGAATTCATCTGAATCATTGCCGTCCTGTAGGAAACAAAACAGTGAAACCATAAAAGCCTTCGAAATAAATAACTTGATTAAAAAAATTTACAATTAGTATTAGGTAACAAGCCTCCTTATGTCGAACTGCAGAATTCAGAGTAAAAAGTAAAATAATTATATTCACTCATTTCTTCTCTATCTTTAATTGCTAGTTGTTTAGAATAGCTAGATTAGCAGCTATATTCTCTAAGGTGTCATTACATGGCCTGGATTGCCCAGCAATAAGAGACCAATGATTCCCAAATTATGAAGTAAGGCCCAATGACCTAGTATAGGATGTAGCAAGAGTGACCGAAAGGAAATGTAACTCTTCCTTCAACAAATATACCATAAAATGAAACCAAACAAATACTGCCTCAATGTTTTAATGCCAACAAAGCTGCAAATATGCAAAAATATTTTTGACCTAAATTCCATTACTTTGAGCCTCAGGGTTATCACGTATCTGTTATTTCACAAGATGGCTTCTTTTCTTTTTTTTTGCGGTACGCAGGCCTCTCACTGTTGTGGCCTCTCCTGTTGCGGAGCACAGGCTCCGGACGCGCAGGCTCAGCGGCCATGGCTCATGGGCCCAGCTGCTCCGCGGCACGTGGGATCTTCCCGGACCGGGGCACGAACCCGTGTCCCCTGCATCGGCAGGCGGACTCTCAACCACTGCGCTACCAGGGAAGCCCCTTTTTTTTTTTTTTTTTTTTTAACTGAAAAAGTCACCAGGAAACTACAGGCTAGTTATCAAGTTAGCTGGCTTGCCAAGCTTTTGATGAAAAACATCTTACATGATGGTGGTATATAGTGTAAACAAGTCCTGAAGATCAAGTACAAAAGTAGAGCCCCAAACACCTTTCTGGGCTACTGCACACCCTAAGAAAACTGCTCTGGATGCCAACATTCACTAATAATGTGACTTCCGGGATATTTGCTTCAAAATGTCATAACTTGAACACAACACTGTTTTGACTTCTCTCTCTTTCCCGCTGCTTTATACCTGACTTGTTAGAGAGGGAGAGGACTTACGCTTATAGGTATGCTATATGCTTTTCTCCTTAATAACTCGTATTAAAGATGGGCAGGGAAATAGGAGGAACAGGTGGAAAACAGTGATTTCTGTGAAGTCTGGTTTGATCTCCAGTTTCATTCAGCAGGCTTCTCTGTGCTTCTCTTCAATTAGCACAACGAACTGAGGCCACAGTAAAAATGCCTTGGATAATTGTACAAAAAGAAAACTAATGTTTGTAGTCTATCCACGCACCAGAACTCTGACTGCCCGAAAGTTCTAAACTGAAATAACAGCATTAGGGATGTTGAAAGAGTCAGCCTGCAACTTTGAAGGTCAGCTTTAGATGCCAAACACTGAGGATGTTTGTGTCCCCAAAACTCACTAAGATAATGTGGCTTGGGGCCAATCCAAGTAAATTACTCCCTATAAAGGCTGTGAGTTAGATCTGCAGAGCTGCCATGTGTCTGGGGATCTGTGTTTGGGATTAAAGTAACGTTTAAATATATAGCTGCGATCCAAGACTTGATTTGGACAATTTTTGTATTTTAGATTCCCTTTAAGAGTCAATATGTTTTTCAGCGTAGCAAAATAGGTTTCTTGTCATCCACTTAAAAAGTGATATGCAAATAAAATGTCAAAAGTAACTGCTGATGGTTCCTGATGCCTAATTTAGGAAGATTAGAAAGAAATTATAGATTGAAGAGAATTATTCTACATAGGAGAGCAAAAACTCAAAATTAAAACCAACCTCAGAGTGGAAGACTAATATTTTTCCTGATGAACTCATATAAGCTAAATTAAAAATTAAGTCATATCTTATGTAAACACCAGCCTTTGACTGAAAATCAACTGATCATGCTGCCAAAGTGGATCAAAAAAAGGTCTGCGTCCCCTTAACAGAAGACAGTTACAAAGAGAATGAAAGCCCATTCTTTTGAAGTATGCGGAAAAGCTGTGTGAGTCCTACCACTGTGAGAGAGAGAGAATGGAAACACCCAATGCAAAACTTCTCAGAAATTTGAACCCGATTCCAACCTGGGCCTCAGGAACAGAGGTAGCAGCAACGGGGGAGAGAGGAAAGGCAGAAGGGTTAATAATCCTTTGGTCTACAAATCTGACTTCCTAATTCTGGAACTTTTAACATCCGTAGCTATATTATGGTGGTGTTTGTATACATATGTATATTGGCGCGCGCGCGCGCGCGTGTTTATTTCTTAATTCCAAAACAACATTCAAACTTTGAAAATCCATGATGAAAATGCCTAAGGTTATAACATAATATACGTGCCAGGTTTCTGCTGAAAAGTTGTCTCTAAATAACAGGAAACTTCAATAGCAACAACAATCACAACAAAGACATTAGATTTGGGTTATGTTAAAGACTTCTGCTCAACTGTTAAACTGTTTTCTAAGAATAGTTTCCAGAAGGGATTAAATACGTCTCATCTTTTGATACTGATACTCTGTGTGTAAATAACAACTAAGGACTACAAAGATAAGAAATAGTAATGACCGTTTATATTGTCTAAGTCAAAGAACTTTCACACACATGACCTTGTTTAAATTTCAGAACAGCCTCAGGAAGTAATATGTCTCCTTTTGTTGCCGATGAATACGCCTTCTGAGAGGTTAAATAACTTTATTAGTCTTATCCAATTAGTAAATGACAGTTTAAGTGTCTAAACTTCAAATTCAAGGTTCTATTTAATTACATAATACTACTCTGGAATTTTTCAGGAATAAATCATGAAGATACATCTCTGACTCAGAAAGGAGACTCATAAATTTAGTTTTTCAAAGAGACAGGAATAAAAATATTGTTCTTATCCATTTTTAGAAGGATATATAGCTATGAACAAGGTGTAAAATCCTTTTAACAATTATAATTCATGCACTGAATATGGGGTTTGGCTAGGTAACCCTTAAGGGACCTTAAATTCTGTTATTTCCAAGCATCTAGAGCAGTTCTGTTTAACAGTATTTTTTGCTGTGACAGAAATGTTCTATTTCTACACTGTCCAATATCATAACCACTAGCCACACATGGCTAGTGTGACTGAGAAACTGAATTTTTAAATTAAATTAAATTAAATGTAATTTAAATAGCCACATGCAATGAGTGCCCAGTGCACTGGACAACAAAGATCTAAAGCATCATACATTATACTATAAACATTCAACATAGCAAATATATCCACCTAATTTAAATTTTCCGCAAAGACTGTTTAATAATAGCTAAATTGTACTATCTCTAGACACTTCAAAATAAATTTTGGGAAAGACACGTGGATCACCATTTCCCTTTATCGTAGGTCCTGAGGAACATGAAGACAACCAATACTGCTGTTTAGACTACAAATAAGATCTTTTGTTTCATTTAACTGAAGGTGATAATTTTGTCCTCGCTCAATTACAGTATAGTATCTACGGTCACATTAACATAGAACAGTAATAACTAAAGGCACTTTTGCATGCCTGCAACTAGAAAA
The DNA here is from genome assembly GCF_005190385.1 of Monodon monoceros. Lineage (NCBI taxonomy): Eukaryota > Metazoa > Chordata > Mammalia > Artiodactyla > Monodontidae > Monodon > Monodon monoceros. Next base: position 10,645,463 of record NW_021703782.1, on the reverse strand, counting down.
GAGGGGAATGGGGAATGGGAAAGTCCTATAAATACTAACAGACCTGCACTTCACAACAGACAAGGTGTAACAATCTCTTTCCACGAGGTGACCTACTTAAAAACAAACACAAGGCAAAGTCCACAGGGAAGGGGTGGGGGGGCGGTCAATGTCTAATAGGATCCACCTGAGTGTATGACTGTTGCCAAACCACGTCAAGCCATCTGCAACATGTGAACCAACACTGGCCAGAAACTCGATCATTAAAAACTAAGTGAATTATTTCAAGGCACAACATTAGAGCAAAGAACTTGAACATACCTGATTTGAAGACATATTCTCAACTTTCATTAGTGATGAATAGCTCCTAGAAGAAAAAAACACATTTAAAGTAAGGTTATTTGGCTGCCAAGTATCTCATGAACCTTTACCAGGTATCTAGCAATGCTGAGGGCCTTTCGAAGAAAATATAATCCCTGCTGAGCTCAAGGAGATTGCAACATATAAAGGATAAATATCTATGACAATAAATAACATGTGCACTACACTTTATAGTTTACAAACACGCTTGCTCACTCATATCATGTCACTTCCACAATAACGGTAGGTGGTGGCATTATTCAGATGAGGAACTTCATCTATAGCCAAGAGCAGACATGATTCAGACCTGAAGTACACTGTCCAGACTATAGATCTAAAGGAATTCAAAAGAAGAAACACATTAGTGTGGAAAGGGCTGTTGGGGTACTCTTCTCAGGTAACGTGTAACCCAAACTGAGCCTGACAAGTAGGGAGGATGACTGAGGAGGGCAGATGCAGAGATCGGCATGAGCAAAGGCAAAGAGATGGTACTTACAATGACATTTCAAACCAACTCAAGTGGAGTCTGAAAGCCAAGTAGCGGGAAGTCAGGCCGGATGTGTGGGGCTAAATTACCTTGTCCTAACTATGTGAGTCAGAGCAGTGCGATCAGCAGGAAGCCACAGTACACGATGGAGTAGACAGATGAGATTCGACAAGTATTTATTAAATATCCATGATGTATAAGACCCTGCGCTAAGCCTGGGGAGAAAATGGAATGGGAAGAAACGAGAAAATGATGAATAAGACAAAGCCTAACCCCAAAAAGCTTATCAGGAAAGGAAATAAGACCTATTCAGTAGTGGCTACATAAAAAGTTCTAGTAAAAATACATAAAGAGACAAAGGAAAGTAAGACCACATAATACCAGTGTTTTAAAAAGTGTAATCCGGGGACTTCCCTGGTGGTGCAGTGGTTAAGACTCCGTGCTCCCTTGGGACTTCCCTGGTGGTGCAGGGGTTGAGGGTCTGCCTGCCGATGCGGGGGACGCAGGTTCGTGCCCCGGTCCGGGAGGATCCCGCATGCCGCAGAGCGGCTGGGCCCGTGAGCCATGGCCGCTGGGCCTGTGCTCCGCAACGGGAGAGGCCACAGCGGTGAGAGGCCCGCGTGCTGAAAAAAAAAAAAAAAAAAAAAGACTCCATGCTCCCAAGGAAGGGGGCCTGGGTTCGACCCCTGGTTAAGGAACTAGATCCCACATGCATGCCACAGCTAAGAGTTTGCATGCCACAACTAAGGAGCCGGCGAGCCACAACCAAGGAGCCTGTGAGCCGCAACTAAGGAGCCCATGTGCCACAACTAAGGAGCCCACCTGCCACAACTAAGTAGTCTGCCTGCCACAACTAAGACCCAGTGCAACCAAATAAATATATTTTTAAAAAATAAATTTAAAAACATAATCTGTAGCAGAGACAAGAGAGGGAGAAGGTCAATTAAGGCAAGGAGACCAGTTAATGACAACGGTACTTACCATTTACCAAGGACCCTTTACTTGCTAGGACCTGTATTATGTGCTTCATAAATTACTGCTCATCCCCACAACCACCTCCTAAGGCAAGGGATAGCAGCAGGCCCACTGTACACACAGGAGTTACGGAAGCTGTCCAAGGTGTCACAGCGAACAAGTGGGGAGGGAGGTTTTGAACCCAGATCTGACTCCCAAGCTTATAGTCAGGCCCTCGTGCTCCAGTCCACCGCAATATCCCACCTTGAGGGCATGAACGCAAGGGGTTAACGGCTGTGCCGGTAAAAAGGGATAAATCTGAGAGGAATCAAAGATGACACCAAGGTTTCTAGCATGAGTGATCTGAAGGAAATAATGTTACAACTGAGAGAAATGGGAAAATGTTGCAAAGAAGATGTACTTGGTTTAGGACAATGTCACACTTGAAGTGATGGTGGGACAACCAAGTAAATGTGAACTGTAGAAACTGGAAACTGAGGGCCAGAGGGAAGGAGACTTGTCACGGACAGAGACAATGAGCTGGGAGACACCCAGAGAGAGATAGTAATGATGCTTGTAAGAGTCAGTGGTATCAGTAAGATATAAATGGACAGATAAGATCAATAAGTTGCATGAGCAGAAAGAGAAAGCCATGTTGTTAAAAAAGTAGTTAAGAGCAGAGAACCTCACTTCCAACTTTATTTTAAAATCACCTGTGAAGATTAAAATATCTTCAAGCACCCAGCTATGGGCATCTACGAGCCAGGTTCGGGAACCACAGGGTCCGAATTCCCACTCATATGAAAGCAACACACAAATTACCCTTCTTTAGGCCACACACCTCCTCTGTGCTCCATCCCATTAATTCAACTGCCTGTCTGACTTTTTCGGGGGATGCCTCAAAGACACTTTCAGATTCCTATGTCCATACCCAACTCATGGTCTTCCCCCCAACCAAAAACAGTTTGGTTCCTTTCCAGCATTTCCTAGCTCAAAGAATAGCATCACTACCCATTCCATTTCACAAGCCAGAATCCCCGCAGTCATTCTTTTCCCTGCCCCTCCTCTGAATCCAATCTATTTTCAAATCCTGGTCCAGTGTTGAAAACTATTTCTCATTGGTCCAGTTCTCTCCGCCTCCACATCACCACCACAGCCCAAGTGACTAACTCTGTCATGTGGACAGCTACTGGCCTAGCCACACCCCTACGTGGCGCCCTTTCCAATCAGGCCAGTCACATGACCTTTCCAAAACACAAACCTCATCACACTACCCCTGACTTAACACTCTCCAATGACCTCACAAAACCCTCAGCCTGAAGACAAACATGACCAACAAGGCCCTGCTGGACTAGCCCTTGTTCCCTGGGCTCCCTCACCCCTGCTGCTCCAGACGTTTGGGTTGGCTTTTAGTCCTGTGATGTGGTCTTTGCACACACAGTTCCTTCTGCTTCCGGTACTCTTTCCACTGCCCCTGCCCTTTTAACTAGCAAAATAGTTTGGATCTTAGCTCAAGCATCACTGTATCAAGGGAAGCTAATTTCAGTTACTTATTCATCTGTAATGTACTGACGAGTCACTCACTGCATGTGCAAAGCACAGGGTCACATTCAAGGAGATACAGGAATGCAGAAGTGCTGCTTTGAGGGAGCTTATCATTAAAACAAAGACCTATGGCACAACACAGCATTATTTATGGAAGGCAGCAGCAGTAGTGTGTGAGAGAGAAACAACAGGAGGTACAGTGAAAGCAGCCACTTCTACACCTGACCATACCATCCTTTCAATCACTGGTCTCACCATTACTTCCTTGACACGTCGCCAATAAACCCTTCCGACAAGTTTTCTTCCTAATATCCCAGGAAACCTACAGTTGTTCCTTAGCACTTACAGCATGAAATTCTGGACTAAACAAAACCTTTTAAGTCACTCTCCAATGTACCTAATTTTTCATTCTTTTATTTGCCTTTGAATCACCTTGACTCAGGTCTTGCCAACCTGGGCATTCTTTGCCTCACAGGCAGCAAGCTACAGTAGAAGTGTGGACTTCAGAATTACAGACTTGAGTTTGAATTCCTGCTTTGCCACTGATCAGCTATAACCTTTCACATATTAACCTCCTTGCTAAAGTAATCTCTGCCCCCAAATCAAGTTCATGCCAATTCTCAGACTGACGACATGCTTACCTGTGACTTGCCATCTTACCCGGGTCTTGTACTTTCCTGACTTCAATCACCTGAACCTCAGGTTCCAATTCTGATCTGAGACTCCCAAATTTAAATATTCCCATCTCAGGTAAACTTAGGCCCTACCCTTGGTCTTTTCTGATCTGTTATTGACTTGCTTGTTTCTTCCGGTTTCAATGTTCAGATGGTGAGCTTCATTTTGATGTTAATAGATGTCTGTTACAGTATGACAAAAGCCAAGTAAGTGAATCCAAGATTATACCTTGAGAAAACCATAATTTGAAAAGAGACATGTACCACAATGTTCACTGCAGCACTATTTACAATAGCCAGGACATGGAAGCAACCTAAGTGTCCATCAACAGATGAATGGATAAAGAAGATGTGGCACATATATACAATGGAATATTACTCAGCCATAAAAAGAAACGAAACTGAGTTATTTGTAGTGAGGTGGACGGGCCCAGAGTCGGTCATATAGAGTGAATTAAGTCAGAAAAAGAAAAACAAATACTACATGCTAACACATATATACGGAATATTTTAAAAAAATGGTACTGATGAACCTAGTGGCAGGGCAGGAATAAAGATGCAGACGCAGAGAATGGACTTGAGGATATGGGGGCAGGGGGCAGGGGGGAAGGGGAAGCTGGCACAAAGTGAGAGAGTGGCATGGACATATATACACTACCAAACGTAAAACAGATAGCTAGTGGGAAGCAGATGCACAGCACAGGGAGATCAGCTTGGTGCTTTGCAACGACTTAGAGGGGTGGGATAGGGAGGGTGGGAGGGAGGCGCAAGAGGGAGGGGATATGGGGATATATGTATACATATAGCTGACTCACTTTGCTATACAACAGAAACTAGCCCAGCATTGTGAAGCAATTTTACTCCAATAAAGATATATTAAAAAAAAATAAACACAGCAGGTAAGCAGTCTGTAAGCATGAATCCAACTACTGAGATGACTGACTACGACACACTGGAGGGAGCCACGGACACTCTTCCACAGCACCTGTGGTGTCCCCTGGGAGACTCACAGGTACCTGCATGAAGGACCTCTCCAAAAACTACATGGAGACTGAGTAGAAGCTGTTCTGCTTCTCTAACTTTCCAGGCAAGGTCACTTCTAAGGCTCTGACTACTTTCAAAACCTACGTAGACTCTCTTTTGCTACATCCTCTTACTCTATGTATGGCTTACAGTGCAGCAGGTAGGGAAAGAACATGCCATGTGAGGCTTCCTCCCTACGCCTGACCCTATACCAAGATTCTCCAAACTAAAATCCCATGAGATCCTAGGCTGACAGGGCAAGTGTGAGCTAAAAAGCTGTCTAAAGAGCTAACGAACAAGATGGGTAAGTGAGAATTAATATGTGAAGCCTAAATAAGGGGAACTTTTCATTATTGTGTGAATGAATAAAATGGTTAATAGAAGATGTTAATATACTGCTATCATTTAGCCTCCACACTTTGGTGTCCTCCCAATCTAAATATTTCTTTAAAAAACTACCTAAAAGGATGATCTTTATGTAGACCTATCTACATTATCAGATCACTGGAATTTCTGCACACCGAGGACAAGGGTAAAGCACTCATTTACAAGAACAAGATGGAGTTCTGTCTCCAGGGGCTGCTGCTCTTTTCATCTGAGAAGGAAGTTGGTGCCTTCTGTGTTGTGGGCTTTGTTCTGTTCTGATCCCGAGGCTAATGGATATACTCTTGACTAGAGTTCAGAGAACCTAGACTATTATAACGACAATTCCATCCATTTTTTTTCTCCTGGTAGAAATTAGAAATGAAAAGCTTACTGCCATTCCTGTTCAGAAAGTTGAAAAAAGGAGTCTAGAGTCTAAATAATGGCTTTAGAATTGGAAAGAAGTTGGATATCTTCTGGGTGTGAGGCTGTTAAGGATTTCTTCCCCGAAATCATCTGGAAGCACTGGGGATACTGTCCAGGATGAGACTATCTTCTCAGTTTAGCTGCAGAATCCCCTGAAGACTCAAAAGTCAATTTTCTTCACCTATCACAGCAATTAAATTGGACATTCCTTACCAGATGGTCCAAACAAAAGAATCAACTGTTGGTGAAATTTAATGGTATTTTCCTTGTCAGAAAGGCAAGTGAAAGACTTCAGAATGAGAAGATTTTGTAGGCATAGCCTCTGATCTCTCAGGTGGAAGAGTCAAAAACAGAAATTAAAGTGATGCTAGCACTGCAAGTGTATAAAAACAGGTTATAGAACAAGTCCGAAGCTTAGAGCTTTTTGCTGGAGTTTCACAGAAGCTGCGGAATGGACTGAACAGAGAGCAGAAGAGAGTGGTAACAGTGTGTGTGAGCTTGAGAATCAGGCCGAGACAAGCTACGTGCCTCTGAGCGAGTTACTTAACTGCTCCTCAGTCTGTTTCCTCTTCTACAAAGTGCAGATGATCAAAACATTTGCCTCACGTGGCTACTGTTAGGATTAAATGAGATAACGCAGTAAAGCACAATGCAGTGTTGGGCAGATGACAAGTGTCCAAAAATGTCAGCTAATCTTTCTTATTGAATGTTATAAGTTGGGACTTCCCTGGCGGTCCAGTGGGGAAGACGCTGCACTCCCAGTGCAGGGGGCCTGGGTTGTATCCCTGGTCTGGGAACTAGATCCCACATGCATGCCACAGCTAAGAGCCCACACGCTGCAACAAAGATCCCGAGGGCCACAACTAAGATCCGACGCAGCCAAATAAATAAATATTAAAAAAATATAAAGACCCTACAAGTCTAAAAAAAAATGTTGTAAATAAATTAAGTGACATTATAGTGACATTATATTTCTAACATATAATATTATGTCTCTAAACAACATTACGGTAGAGTTTTAAGAGGCACAAAAAGGCATGTTTTCAATTTTTTCTCCACTCCGCACTAAAAGCAAAAAGAATAAACTAGTCTAAATCCTGTATCACTCAAAATTCCACACATTTTTCGAAACAAATGGTGTTGGTAATTTGTCTTTCACTCACGACACAAAATGGACTCACAATTCTACGTCAAATTGAACGTTTAAATCTCTGCATCAGTCTGTCTCATGCTGGCAGCTTATAACTTGGGGTAATACTTCCGGAGTTCTCCGTTTGAATATTGTATTGTAAATGCAGTCACTCACCCTGTTTTAGCAGAGCCCCCAACAGGGACGCGTGCATATGGATAACGAATAAATACCAGTGCTTGATCATAAAACCTCCACTCTGGCCCAGTGATCTTTCTAATAATCCAGGGTATTCCAAGGAAACTAGGTCAGGACAGGGCAAGACAGCTCATATTGATCCTATACCCTTCCCAAAGGGAGCAATAACTTTTTTTTTTTTTTGGTGTACTTATCACAAATGAAATCTATGGAAAATAGTGGGAAAAAATCTAGGAATTCTGTGACTAGAAGTGGCAGGATTAATTTCCTTCTTTCTCAAAGAAAAACTGAGGCCCCTTCAGGTATAGTACTATGCATCTATAGAGAGTCAGTATAGTAGGCAGAATAATGATCTTACTCAAACGTCTACATCCTAATCTCCAGAACCTGCGAATATGTTACCTCACGTGGCAGAAGGGACTTTAATTAAAGATCTTAGATGGGAAGGGGTGGGATAGGGAGGGTGGGAGGGAGGGAGACGCAAGAGGGAAGAGATATGGGGATATATGTATATGTATAGCTGATTCACTTTGTTATAAAGCAGAAACTAACACACCACTGTAAAGCAATTATACTCCAATAAAGATGTTAAAAAAAAAACCAAAAAGCATAAAACTATACAAAAACAAAGCTCATACATATCTTCTTTAGACTTCACCCTATGGAAATTTAGAGTTGTAATGAAGAGGAGAAGACTATAAATTGTCATGAAGACTGCTTGACACAGTGAGAATGGAGCTGATAACTTGGCACTCTGAAAAGGCATGGAACCTGACTTGGTGAATAATAATGAGGAATGGAAAAAGAGAGTGGATAAGGTAAGATGATGAAAGTACAATGGTTCATTGTGTAATACAAGCAGGAAGAGAAAAGTAGTTCATCTCTAGAAGTTCTTGTGAACCTGAGAGCATTGAGATAAATGCCATTTGCAAGGACTTCTGGGAAGATGCTGAAATGAAAGTACCCGGAATGCTGTCCAGCTACTACTCAGCACTATTTTTCTAAAAACCAATAGATTCCAGAACTCACTCCCTTTCTGTTAACAGAGTTCCTGTGATTTCTCTCCACTTGTGTCCGATTCACTTATTTAAATTTAATTTAAAAGAGGTTTGATGTTCAATTTACAAAACTGAATAAATTTTTATCATTTTAAAATAAAATTAAAATTTAAAAAGATCTTAGATGGGGAGATTATCACGCAGTATCTGGGTGGGCCCAATGTCATCACATTGGTCCTTAGAAGCAGAGAAGGCTGTGGTCAGAGAGGGGGCCGTGACTATGAAGGGGCAGAGAGATGCACTGTTGCTGGCCTTGAAGATGAGGAAGGAGTCACAAGCCCAGGAGTGTGGGCGGCCTCTAGGAGCTGGAAGGTAAGCAGATTCTCTCCTAGAGCTCCAGAAAGAAACACAGCCCCGCAGACACCTTGATTCTAGCTCAGTGAGAACTATTTTGAACTTCTAACATGAAGAACTGTAAGATGATAAATCTATGTCATTTTAAGCCACTAAATTTGTGGTAATTTGTTATAGTAACAATAGAAAACTAATACAATCAGTATTTTCATGGCCTTATACACTAGAATTTCAGGATCCAAGATGTGTTTTAACTACTATTTATTGTTTAAAAATGCTGTGTTTTGGAGCAGGCCTCTCCACATTAATTACTTTAAACTTTCGAAATCTATAAAAGAGAGGTTTTAAAAACAGCTTTTAAGAGTTACTAACACTGGCCTTTAGAGCTGAGACATTCTCATTCAAATACCATAGCTAATGTAAAACACTCAATATAGTATCTCTTCTTTACCTGAAGATGTTTACAGACCAAACTAAGATTAAAATTAGCTATTTTATTTTGTGCACTCTCATATCCTGCCCCTATAAAAGGGCAATTCATTTGACCAACACATTAGCATAAATGCCTTATTCTAACTCATTTAAGGCTTGGAGCTCGTTATATGTCCCTTCATTTACCAGAATACCAGAATACACCTGTCCCTCGGAATCCATGGGCGATTGGTTCCAGGACCCCCCCTCAGATACCAAAACCTGCGGATGCTCAAGTCCCTTATAAAAATGGCATAGTATTTGCATATAACCTACATACATCCTCCCATATACTTTAAATCATCTGTAGATTACTTATAATATCTGACACACTGTAAATGCTGTGTAAATAGTCATAAAGGTAAATGCTATGTCAACAGTTGCCAGCACAAGGGAAATTCAAGTGTTGCTTTTTGGAGCTTTCTGGAATTTTTTCCACCCCCAAACATTTTTGAACCATGGTTGACTGGATCCGTGGATACACCGGGCCAACTGTACCGTTCTTAAGGGTTAATCCCTAATTAAATCAGCAGTGAAGACTCTCCAAGGTCAACGTCAGTGCCTTAACTCCAACATACCTAAGTTCGTCCATCTCCCTCTTCTTTTTCATCTCTTCCTTTTCTTTCCTTTTCATTTCCTGAATCTGGGCTTTCTTCTCATTCCTCTCTTCGCGGTCTCTGCATTCTTTCTCTGCCTCTAGGTCTGGGAACCGCTCCATTTTGGTCTTTTCCAATCGGTTCAGGATCTCATTCACTTTCTTCTCAACTGTCACAATTTTCACCTTGAGGGAGATGGAGGGAAAAAAAAAAATACTGAATCTTTATTTTCTTCCCCCCCAGAATAGGGTAGGGCTTTCCAGCAGCTTAGCAACCCAGCTTGATTCCCTTTAGGAAAGAGACATCGTGCTGAGTCCTCAACAGCAGAGACAGACACCCACTCAGCGCCAGGGCACTGCCACCTCCGGTGATGTTCACACTTACGTCCTTCTGCCTGTGAAAGCCTATCTGTCCCACATCCATGTCGGCTGTTTTCTTCAGGTTAGACCACGGGGTATAAACCACATTGACGTTGTTCATCTTGCAGCCTGCCAAGAGAGACTGTCTTCAACATGTGGGGAGGAGGATGCTGAGCAATGCGTCCCCTCACCCACAATTGTCACCATAATCCAACAAAGGAAAAGGCTGAGAATGAACAAGCCACCAAGTGTTTGAAACCACAAAATACTTTTTTTTAAAAAAAAGAAGCCACCCACAAAGGCAAATGGGAAAGCCGACCAGCAATTCAAGCTAAAGTATTCTGATGAAAAGCAGGGTCAAGAGATCAGCTTCAGGGATCTTTGAGACTCTCTAAAATTGAATGCAAATTTTATTGTATGTGTTTTTAAACAGAAAAGGACCAAACAGGTTTCCTCAGATTCTCAAAGGAGCCCTTGATGTAACAAAGGGTAAGCAGCAAGATAAAGTGATTCAAGACACCGGCTTCTACCCTGCACTACCACAAACCAGCTGTGTCGCTTTGGGAAAATCCCCATGGCTCCTGGCGTCTCATCTGAAACATGAGGAAACTGGACTAGTTTAGTAGAGCTTTTTGGTTTTTGTTTCTTTAGCTGTGGAACCTCTTTTACCAAAGAAAACATAACAAAGTAATCAAAGCAGAGATGCTCTGGAGGAAAGGGGTGCCAGGTATCCTGCTCACCCCTCCTCCTCTCCCCTCACCACCCCCACTTCGTGTTTCCCCTCCACCCCTGACAGCATCCCAGGCGGCTCTGAGAATCACAGTTTAATCACTGGTCCAGTGCTCTCTAAGGCCCTTCTAAATTAGATGGCAATACATTTCAATGGTTATTAAGTGACCATGTACACTGGGGAAATCTGGTGAACACGACCTTACCTAAGCGATCAGTTAACATCGCCAAAACTGAGGCAAACTGGCAGCACGTGCCTCCTGACTGTGATGCACAAGACTTCACTTACATAGTATTCCTGCCACAAGATGCGTAATGTGGTCCTACTGAACAGGAAGCATCAGACCAAGCCAAAGTGGTCTCCACTCTAAAAGTGTCAACGTCTTGAAAGACAAAGAAGTGTCCAGATTAAAGGAGACCAGCGATACATGACAAGTGAATAAAACGTATGATCCTGGATCAAAAAAAAAAAATGCTATAAAGTGACGGTAGTGGGACAACTGACAAAACTTACATATGGACTCTGTATAACAGTACTCTACCGATGTTAAATTTCCTGAATTTGATCACTGTAATGCAGTTGCTTACGACAATGTACTTCTTAGGACATGCTGAACGGTCATGACGCCTGTGATTTTCTTTCAAATGGTTCAGCTAAAAAAACATTGCGTGAATTACAGGGAGAAGGCAAACAAATACGGAAACACTGCTGATTCTAAATTTTCTTGCAACTTTTCTGTAGGTTTGAAATTTTTTTCAAAATTAAGTAAAAAAAAAAAAAAAATCTCCATGTGCAAGGCACTGTGGGAGATACAAACATGGATCAGATGATGGGTCCTGCCTTTGAAGATTAAAGGAAGGCAGATAAGTACATAAATAATTTCAATGAAAATTAGAAGTTATCAAGTGATATTGGAAAGATACAGGTAAAGAGTTAAGGGAGTTCAGAGAGGGCAGTGGTCACTCAAAGCTGGAGGAAGGAAAAGGCTCTGTGGGAGAGGTTAAGTTCCTTAATTCTTAAATTCAGCTTCCTCATCTATGAAATGAAAGTAATATCTTACTTCAGTAGAGTTGATAAATGGACAGTTTGTAATGTTCTTTGCACAGTGCCAGGCATGTAATTAACATTCAGTGCTCGCTGTTATTACTATAACTACAGCGTAGCCCTTGAACCGTAGCTGGAATCTAGACATGTGATGACTGAGCAGGAGTGTAACATTGAGGGCAGAGGGAACAATACAAGCAAGGGCACAAAGCAGGAAACCAGCAAATATCTGCTTTGGCTGGAGTATGAAATACATGAAGGGAAACAAAGTCTGTGGTCAGATCAGAGATGCTTAAATGCCAGCTTAGGAAGTTTGGGTTTAACTGTAGAGGCAAGGTGAAGGGTGTCACAGAAAGTGTCTAAGCTTTTAGAAAGTTTAATCTGGCAAGAGATTATAAAATGAATAAAGAAGAGGCTGACCAGATTCTATGACGACAAACAGCGCTGAAGGTGGTCAACCAGGGAGGGAAATATTTTAATAACACAGGGACGCAAATGTAGTGTACTTAGCAAATCTCACAGCAAAGACAATCTTCTTCACTCCTCAGCATCCTGTGCTATTGACTCCTGAGAGTGAGACGCTTGGGCTTAGCTCCTTATGAGTGAGCTATCCCTGTGGAAGGCTGAAGAGGAGAGAAGAGTGATTCAGTAATTCAATGACTCTTCCTCTTTTCTGTTTCCTTTAGAACCAGTAAACTATAAAGGGATTAAGAAGAAAGAGGCCGGGCCAAGAATAAGAGCAAGAGTCCAAAGCTCTTTTAATAAATTCACATCTGCTAGCCAGGGGCACGAAAACACATTAAAGAGGTTGCAACACACAAGGAAGGAGGATAATGACGTAGTTTCAATTTTTATTATTTTTCTTTCCATAACCAAAGATTTTAACTGGAAATCTGAGGAGCTCTTCTTCTACTCATAAAAATGCAATGTCCTAAAACTAACTGCAATTTAATGATTTATGGAGTTGAAAATGAATGGCTCTGTAAGACAAGACTTCCAGTTTCTTTGGCTAGGCACCTGATTCAGTAAAGCTGCCGAGTGAGATGCAGGAAACGTGGCCTAAGTGATGGGGGAGGGAGCACACTGCCCAGCCCTTCTATAATCACCAGCTCCCGGTACCTGCCGTTGTCTCTGTGTCTGCCCCATGCTTATCTTCTATGCAAACCATATTTTTTCCGAACCCTCTGGATCACCCCTCAAATTTATATCAAACCAAACTTACCTCTACCTTATCTAGGTCCATGTCCTACAACTAAAATCCAGTCTACTAGCTCATTCCTAGCAGAATACCATCACCCAGCTCCCCTTTATAACTGCCTCCTCCACTCCATTAATTGTCCTTCTTGACCTATACTGACTTGACAAATTAAATCTTGTACAGTAGAACTAAACCAGCACCAAGGCCAATACTGCAGGTCCTACTTAAAACATGGAGGCCAATTGTCTCAACACTCTTTGCACATTAGAATCACCTGGAGAGCACTGTAAAAATACTGATTCTAATGCATCACCCTAGACATATTATTTAAGATTCTCTGGGAGATAACAAGATCAACGGACTTGACACCTTCACAATTTACAGAGAGAAGAAAGTATGGAAGGAGAGAAGGAAAGAAAGAAAAAGTAGGAAAGAGTAATTGGGAGACTTGGGTTCTAGAATCTGGTAACAAATAATGGAAACAAAGACATCAACCAACATTACAAATAAAGCCATGAGACACATCTCTTGCTTGGCAATTAACATAATGTAATTTCCAAAAGTCTTTCTACAAGTAACCTTAGGGGTAGGCAGGTCTAGACAATTTTCTTTTTTTTTATTAATTAATTAATTATTTATTTATTTTTGGTTGCATTGGGTCTGTTGCTGTGTGCGGGCTTCTCACTGTAGTGGCTTCTCTTATTGTGGAGCATGGGCTCTAGGTGCACGGGCTTCAGTAGTTGTGGCACGTGGACTCTAGAGCTCAGGCTCAGTAGTTGTGGCGCACGGGCTTAGTTGCTCCACGGCATGTGGGATCTTCCCAGACCAGGGCTCAAACCCGTGTCCCCTGCATTGGCAGGCTGGTTCTTCACCACTGCGCCACCAGGGAAGCCCTAGACAATTTTCTATTCAAGGTAAAGAAAACAGGGTAAAAAACGCTTGAGATAGGGCCATGAAAATTAGAGGGGCAGGGAGGTTGGCTTTCAGTTCTCTGGCAGGTAGTGCAACTGCCATCTTAAAGAACAAAACAGGGGAAAGGCATATTACATGTCACTCCCTTGACTCAAGCTAAAGTCAGTCATATGTTCTCTAAGATGTAATCCATTTCAGACACAGAGAAAGTGGTGCTAATTCTGAAAACACCTCTAGGAAAACTGACCTTGAATGCTATTGGCCTTCACAAGATGGGCACAGTCCATCAGTACTTCCTTTGGAATGTCTTCTATTTTCTCCCCCTGAAACATAAGAATAAACCAAATGGTCCACTACCTTGTCACTGATCAATACTGGAGCACTTTTATAGGGCTTTGCTACCTTACTAGGCACCATTTTATTAAAAGCAGAGGCTCTTCAACTGTATTTCAAAACATTGAAAAACGAAGTGCATTGTGGAAATGTTTAAGAGAAGGCAGTAATATGGAAAATCCTGACTTAATAAGTGGGGAAGAAAACAGGGTATGAAAGAAAACTACTAAAATATTAACTGTATTTATGTCTGAGTAATTTTTCCCTCTTCTCTTTCTTACTTTTAGAAACCTTGTGGAGAAATGGTACCTATTTTTGGCAATGGGAAGTCTTCTTAGCTGAGGTCCCTACAAACTCGCTCTCAAGAGACATCTTATAGTTTTGGGTCTCCATGACCTGGTAGGTCATCTACCCTTGGCATTAGTCAGGAACCAAGCTCCTGGTGTGTTAGATATAACCTTCTACCGTAAAAGAGAAAAAATACTGCTTCATTCTCTTTACAGATACCGTATCAAAGTCAAAGCTGAATAAGCAAAGCCATTCCAAAAGAACAAAAATATCTGAGGCAAGAGCTAGTGGAAATCAACTCGGCACTTGGCTGTTAGGCATGGGATTACTGAAGCACTTCTGTCTGGGAATGAAATGTTTTATCTACCTAAATATTTGAGATAAATTAAGCTTATTCCATTAGGTTTCTATTTTTTCCTTATTTTAAATGTTTCAAAATGGAAATCTCAATTACCTAAATTTTCACCAAAAAATACGTGATTTAAGTTTGTCACTACTTTAACGCCACATCTCATCCTGTGAGATTCCCTGACCACTTAAACAGAGGATTCTGAATTTATCATCTTGATAACACCATGTCATCATCATGAATATCAACCTTTACACTAGGCTCTAATATAGTGATAGTGATACCTTCAGGGGCATCTAAAATACACAGAAGCTGACTGACCCTATACTAAATAAATCAAATAAATAATTAAAAAACAAAACAATAGCTACCCCTTTTTGAATATCTGCTTTTTGAGTGCTAGGTACACTAAATAAATGGCCATATGAAATGGAAAGTACTACGCTCACTTTGCCAATGAAGAAAATGAAGCTTAGCGAGGTGAAGCAACTAGGCCAAGCTCCCCAATATCTAGTAAGTGACAGAGCTGAGAGATGAACCCAGGGCTAACTAAAGCCATGCTCTAACAATTGGCCCCAGAGTGTGGTGCTTATGGAGTTTCTGTGGAAACGTACAGCTTCTTGGTCCTTGATATCAGGCTATGTCACAACATCCCTTCTTGCTACCTGTACCTATTGCCATTCCTGAAGCAATAGCCTCTTCTTGTTTTACTACTTGTAATATAATATGAGCAGACCAAATAAAATAAAATAATTCAGCTTAGCATTATGCATAAAGTCAGAGTAAACAAACTCTGCATGGAGAGCGTAAGGTACTCTCCATATGTAAAGGCCAGAATTTTGACTGTGGGCTTTGTGCCATCTGTGTTAATGAGATAAGCAACCTCTTGATAAGTGAGATTTTTCTATAGGTTTTCAAAAATCAAATAAGCCTAGGAAAAAAACACTTGTTGAATATCCACGATCTTCAAGGCTTGGGTTGAATTCACCTGAATTTGACAAAGAAAGAATGAACACACATAGTGCTCAGCATGTGCTAAGCACTGCTAATAATGCTTAACTGAAGCATTATTCTAAACGCTTCAGTTATGCTAGCTCATTTAATTCTCACAACAACCCAGTAAGACAGGGACTGTTAGCTCCCTTTTACAGGTGAGGAAACGGGCACAGCTGAATAACTTGCTCAGAGTCGCACAGCTGGTAAGCAGCAAGGCCAGGATACAAAGCTGGCAGTTCGGCTCCAGAGTTTGGGTTCTGAACTACTTATACTTAGTCTCACTGCATCTCCAACACTTACTTGGTTCCTACTAAGTGCAAAGGGCTATGTTGTTTACTGCAGGAGATCAACCAGGTAAAAGTTCCTTAAGGAGCACATATTTTTATCTAGCACATTATGTGCTTCCAAAAGAAAATGAAATCAAACTCCTGTTCAAACAAGATCTAACTGGTGGTAATGTGAACTTGGGACTACCCACCGTTATTTCCATTTTCTGATGCAGCAGAACCCAAAGGAAAAAATTTAATCTGAACCAAAAGGAAAGTTGGGAACACCATACTTTATCTTCTCTAGACTTAAAATAGTTCCAAAATGGCAAGAAGTTGCCTAGGAAAATTCAGAATTTTGTTCCAGCAAAGAGTTCACAATCTTCCTTTTTTTTTTTTTTTTTTTACAACACAGTTCTCAAAAATATAAATAGAATAAGTAAAGATGTGGTAGAATGTTTTACCTTGTTAGTAAATTAAGGAGTAAATATTATAAGCATAATGAAGTAGCATCTTGTATTTATTAAAATGGTCAAAAGGTTGCTATTTTTCTGAAGCTATAAAAACCCAAAAAGTTTTTGGAAAACCTATATATATCAGGTAGCATTCTAAACCAGCATAATATTTTCAAAGGGCAATCTGGCGTAAAAGGAGTTATCAAAATGTTTTTATCTTTTGACCCAGTAATTTCATTTCTGAGAACTACTCTAAAAAAAAAAAAAGAAAAGAAAAGAAAAATAGAAAGTAGTTCATTAAAAAAATATTTCTTGTTGGGGATTCATAATGCAGAAAACTGTAAACAACTTATATTCTGACAACGGAGCTTTCAAATTAACTGTGGCATATTATCAACTCAAAGCAGCCAGTCAAAACAATAAATATGAAAAGAATGCAGTAACGTGAAAAAGTTTGTGAACTGTCACTTTAAAAGTAATACAATCTTTTTGATATCGAGCTCCATGAGCTGTGCGTGTATTTTGGTGATTAATCCTTTGTCTGTTGTTTCATTTGTAAATATTTTCTCCCATTCTGAGGGTTGTCTTTTTGTCTTGTTTATGGTTTCCTTTGCTTAAAAGCTTTTAAGTTTAAATAGGTCCCATTTGTCTACTTTTGTTTTAATTTTCATTACTCTAGGAGGTGGGTCAAAGAAGATCTTGCTGTGGTTTATGCCAAAGAGTGTTTTTCCTATGTTTTCCTCTAAGAGTTTTACAGTGTCTGGTCTTACATTTAGGTCTTTAATCCATTTTGAGAAAACCACAATTCAAAAAGAGACATGTACCAGTGTTCAGTGTAGCACTATTTACAATAGCCAGGACATGGAAGAAACCTAAATGTCCATCGACAGATGAATGGATGAAGATGTGGCACATATATAGAATGGAATATTACTCGGCCATAAGAAGAAACGAAATTGACTTAATTGTAGTGAGGTGGATGGACCTAGAGTCTGTCATACAGAGTGAAGTAAGTCAGAAAGAGAAAAATAAATACCGTATGTGAACACATATATATGGAATCTAAAAAAAAAAAAAAAGGTTCTGAAGAACCTAGGGGCAGGACAGGAATAAAGACACAGACGTAGAAAATGGACTTGAGGACACGGGGAGGGGGAAGGGTAAGCTGGGACGAAGTGAGAGAGTGGCATGGACATATATACACTACCAAATGTAAAACAGATAGCTGGTGGGAAGCAGCTGCATAGCACAGGGAGATCAGCTCAGTGCTTTGTGACCACCTAGAGGGGTGGGATAGGGAGGGTGGGACGGAGGCTCAAGAGGGAGGGGATGAGGGGATATGGGGATATGTGTGTGCATATGGCTGATTCATTTTGTTGTACAACAGAAGCTAACACAGCATTGTGAAGCAATTATACTCCAATAAAAATGTATTTAAAAAAAAGTAATACAGTCAACCAGGGGAAGCCAAGGTGGAATGCAGACTGAGATAAAAGAACCTAAGTGTGTGACAGACATCACTGAAAGGCATGAGGTGGGGAGGGCAGGGAGCAGCTGACAAGTAACTTTGAAAAACAGCATTTTGAATGGAAACTGTAATTGCACTGTACTTTAGTTGATAAAGTTGTTTCTTATGGGGATACAGGCTAACAAATCTGAAACCACTTTCATATATACTGGATTCAAATAAGCAAATGATGGTGGATGGTGGGAGCCAGGCTTCCCACTGTCTGAGAAGGAAGTAATAGATAAGCAAGGAAGGAATGTGAGAAAGGCCCCTGTAGTAATGGGTTCATCAGAGACACCAGTCATGTTTCGCTTACTGTAGATACAGAAAAAATTATGCATACGAATTACTAACATGGGTTAGTATACATACACCTATTTCCTAGCTCTGTCACATGAGAGGGCCTAGAAGCAATGATACTCTAGTAGCAATGAGCACACCCAGAGGCCAGATCTTGATTTCTAAATACCATTTCCCAATAAAAGAAACCAAAGTTCCTCAGAGAAATGGCTGATCCTAGAGCTGGAGCAGGGAACATACAAGATGAGCCTGAAGCATCTTGAGTCTCAGAAAGTAAGGAAGTGCTCAAAAAGTAAAATGACAGGAGCATGTCAAAGGAACACAAGAGGGCTTCCCTGGTGGCGCAGTGGTTGAGAGTCCGCCTGCCAATGCAGGGGACACGGGTTCGTGCCCCAGTCCGGGAAGATCCCACATGCCGCGGAGCGTCTGGGCCCGTGAGCCATGGCCACTGAGCCTGCGCGTCCGGAGCCTGTGCTCCACAACGGGAGAGGCCACAACAGTGAGAGGCCCGCGTACCACCAAAAAAAAAAAAAAAAGGAACACAAGATTCAAGCTGGAAGAGTCAATGCAGGGACAATTTTAGCAACAAAATGACACAGTACTGGATTATAACCCAAAGTAAAAAGTAAATGTGTGAGTCCATACTGATATAAGTAAATGACTGAATTAAATACATGGGAGAGAAGAGATGAATCTTCCTTACAGAAGAATTCCAAACAATATATGCAGGTACTCCCCACACCAGGACGTGGAGCTCTCCCCCTGGAGTACAGGCTGGACTTAGTGACTTGCTTCCAAATAATAAAGTATGTGGGGAGAAGAGCAACTCTTTAGTGAAAAAACCTGACAAACATTACCCCGGCCAGGAGATCAAGGTTAACACCATCAGTGGTAAGTCCTATTAATGCATATACCCCTGACATGATGGGATAAGAGCACTTCACCTCTGTGCTATTGTTCCCCCAAACCCGTTAACTCCAGTCTAATCATGACCTGATCAGTACTTCTCAAACTGTCAAGGTCATGACAAACAGGGAAAGAGTGACAAACTGTCACAGACCAGAGACTAGGCAGACATGACAACTAAAACGCAATGTATGACGCTGGACCAGATCCTGGAACAGAAAAAGGACATTAATGGAAAAACTGGAGAAATCCAAATAGAGTGCAGATGTTAGTTAATAGTGATGCATCAGTTCTGGTTTCTCAGTTCAGACAAATCTACCACGGTAATGTTAAGATGTTAGCAATGGGGAAAACTGGACATGGGGTATATAGGGACTTGTACTACCTTTGCAACTTTTCTGTAAATCTAAAATCATTCAAAAATAAGTATTTTTTAAAATACACATAACAATTATCCATTCCTATGATTCAACTACACAAAAAACAATAGATGGATATAAAGACAGATTGGAAAAACAGTGGCTTTATGTGACTAGGGAACATTAAATCCTTTCCCTTTACTACGATAATGTTGTTTTAAACCTCCCAAAGCAGCCCCTGATAACTAGGAACATATATGCCCTTGGTGAGGCAGGAGAATCACATGAATCTGAAAAAAAGGAACTACAACATGATCTTCCTAGAAGAAGACAAAGTCCAGTAGTGTCAACTGAAATGACAGGGAGAGAGAGCAGAGGTGACACACAGCACATCTCAGCTGGCAGGACAAGGCAGTGCTTCTATCTGGGAAATATGTGCTGTGTCCCCTTCCAAGCCTCAAAAATCAGCAGAATTGCCCTTAGTGATTTCCTGGGTTGGGGGAAGACATCTCTTCATTTGCTAATTTGTAGACTTTTGTACATATTTATTATTCTAAACAATTTTTTTGCCCCCCAAAAAGGACAGAGGACAAGATAGGATGCTCATCACTACAGAAAAAGTCACGAATCCATGTTTAAATCCAGTTACCTTATGTAATCGAAGGTATACATGAGCCGAAGAGAGCTTGTCCACATGAAACCTACAAAGAATGAAAACCACTTTTAGCATGAGGTACAAGATAACCATCTCCTCAGGCCACCTGCATTTAAAGCATCCCAATCCAAAAATATTAATTCAGTGCCTACTGCACACTGAGCACGATGGGGGGCAGAAAACAGTCACCACCTCCAAAGAGCTCACTATCAACTGGGAGAGGTGAGAAAAACATGGAAAGATCTGCAGCTGTGTGAGACTAAGTACCAAGATGAGTACGGGAGGCAATGAATGTTAAAAGCCCAGAGAAGGGTGATTTTTCAAGTGAGAAAGAGCTATCGGTGACCCAAGGCTTCAATGATGAACTGAGACTTGGGTCCCAAGCTGAACCACGGGACTTAGAGCAAACACGGGGAAGGAATTTTAGGTGAGAAGAGAAGGGAATGAAAGAAGTCAGCAAGACTCCAGGGTTGCAAGCCTGGGAGACTCACAGGACCACTGACAGTAACAACTTACAGTTGGAGAGGGAGCCAGTTTGGCAAAAAGATGACAGGTTTGGTTTGGGAAATGTTGAGTTTCAAGCGATGGCAAAACAATCCAAAGAGAATGTCAATCACGGAGGTGGAAGAGTCAGGTGAGGACTGAAGCAGTAAGCAGACCACATCACCAAATGGGTCAGACCAACAATTCATCCAGCCTTACCTCTGACAATGATACTAATACGCGTCTCCTGGGAAAGCATGGTGATTGCCCTTTATGACGCTGTCCTAAAAATATTCAGAATGCCCTCTCACCCCAGTATCCTAAATATACCTTTCATTAAGGCTCTATCATTCACCAATTTATCTTTTAAAACTTACTTCTTTTTTCACCTAGTTCAACATTTGGGGATTTTAAGTTTTTCATATTTACAATTCACCAAATGAAGCTGACCCACTCTTTCCAACACCCAGAGAGGCCTCCAGAATGCTAGCCAACAATGGTAACACACGACTGTCACTTCGTGATTTCTGTTAACTTTACTCTTCTCTTCCTTAGTCCTTTCCTTTCCAGACTGAGGAATGTTCAGTAAAATCCTAAGGAGGCAACGTCACGTCCCATTATGTATTTCTTTAGACATTTTCTTAGCATTAATGGATTTTTTAGAGCTGAAAATGGTTACACACTCATACCTGGTCCAAGATGTAGGCAGTGTGATTCTATATAAAGGTCAAGATTTGCTGTTTCTCATGCCCTCTTTAAAAAGGTTAAGCATCTTGCTAGTCACTTTGGATAAAGAAAATGTTTACACATTTTTGGCAGTCTATGATGACTCTAGGTCTTATGCCTAACCATTAGTGATAGCCAAAAATGAATACAACATCTTAGTTTGATTTATTTTTCTTCTGCTGGTTCATTTACTTATTTGCATTCCCACGTAAGAGATTCCTACTGATTATCATCTTCAGCTTGGCGTTTTCCAGCCAGAAAATGTGTTTTTTTGAAAATCTGGAAATTATACCTCACTGCTCTGTTTCAGAATCTTAGGAAAATACCCCATTAGTAAGCAGGCTCAATTGAGAAATCTTCTCCCATTCCAATTTGTTTTAAGTTCTCTGTTTACAACAACTCTTTCCTACATACCCATAGTAGCTTGATTGTATTCTGATTTTCCTTAAAGGTCTCTGATGTGGAATTTTATCAAAAGACATGCACAAGTAGTTTAATGTATATACACACTGGGTTCATACATAGGCAGTCAAAGTCAAACACACCCGGGAATATCACTGCTGATTTACACCAACTTCAGGCTTGTAGGTACACCTCTACAAAGCGCAAGGGGAATGCATGTCCCAACGGTGCTTTGGTTGAAATGTAAAACGAACAAAAAACTCAGTTCTGTAAACAAACTATTTTGAGCGAGTTTCCTTAAAAAACCTTCCAAACCTCCCAAAATGCTCACTCCAAGTTTAAATTATGCCCACCAGTTCCCTAGTTCCCTCTCTTCCTTGTTACCTTCCTCTCCCTGCTTAATCACTATTACTCTTTATTGAATGCAGAGACTAGAAACATGAGCATCCCTGACCTGAGAATGTAGAGATGCACGGGACCCCAAGCTGGGTCGTTTAACTCCTTAAAGTGGGGACTCTGGAAATACTACTCATTAGGGGGTTTGGAAGCAGTGAACGCATACTCTTTGTATTTTCCTTTGTTTAAAATGAATTTAGTTCCATTCTCATTTAATCCTAGAAAAATTCTTTGCTTAAAAGCACCTTAGGAGGTTTCCTGGTATAAACTTAGATGTTGACATTCCCAGAGGTTAAGTTCCAGGTTGAAAATCTGCCCTGGAATGTAGATCAACTGATTCATTCTCTGCATGCCCAGGAATGTTCCAGGATTGACAGTTTATTAACTGTAACAGGTCTTGAAATTTAGGGCTATGCCAGCTCACATCTGACCTAGGATAGCTTCTGGAAGTAAAAGTCAATGACTTCTGACAACAGACATTAAATCTCAAGATTAAAGAGTGTTGAAATGGCTACCGGGCAGCTACAGACACCAGTCTGGTAAGTGCCTTCCAGAAGTTGACCTTAACGAAACGAAAAACCCAAGTCATAATACATGAGGTGTAGGTTGTAAATTGGAAATTTCTCTTCCACTTAATTTTTTTTTTTATGTCAAGTAAAAGGCTGTAGTGAACTGACTTTCATGGCGCATCTGAGTATGTAACCTTTCCTATGCAGGTATTTCTGCCCCAAACCTTACAGCAGGTAACTGCGTAACAGGTGTGATCATCCTTATCTCTTGTGTGACAGATCTGGAGATCTTTGGGGCCCTAAGGACAATTGAAATAATCCAGCCAAGGGTGACAGGTACTCAAAATGGAGATGACCAGAACGCAGTTACTGTGAAGAAATGTCCAGCAGAGATCACTTCCAGACAGGCAGAGAGCTAGTCAATTAGAAAGTCCACATCTATTGGACACTTACTATGTGCCAGGTCCTACGCTAGGTAGTGGGACAGAGTAGTAAACAAACCGGGTGGATCACTGTCCTGGGCTGGGCGGGGGAGGCAGGGGAGCAGAGCTTATAGTCAAGGGTCCTAGGAAGGTAAGCAGCACCCAATGCAGAAGCCCTGAGCAGTGCAACTTGCCCACCTGAGGTATGGGGGCACCAAGCAGTGTCTACCTTGATGACATATTTGAGTTCAGAAGATGGGCCGCTGTGCTGGAACAGGGGGCTGATAAAAAAAGCCTTTAAACTTCCTCAGGTTTCTAGTGTCTCTTGGTTCCTGGAGTGTGGACTTCAGAGAGGGCAGACAGCCAGGGAAACACTTCCACGGGGTTAGGAGGCGGCTCCTTCACAATGAGGTAGGCTGGAGCCAGAGAGGCGCCCTTCAGTGGGCTCCTGCAGGTAGGCCCGGGGGTTCCGAGAATGGCTACATCTAGGGAGTAGCTTAAGTTAGTCTCTGGGCAATATATTTCCTACCAGATGTCCAATGCTGCATACCTTACTGAAAATCAGTCAACTCTTCTAAAAAGTGGCAGCCTAAGCTCTGTCACTATAGGGAATTAAGTGAAGAATCTGGGCCCAAACAGCATGAGGGAAGACAGAAACAGGGGTCTAGAACTCGAGCTGGCTGGGGGCCAGCAACGACCCAAGTGGATCTGTTCAGTTTCCCTTAGCCTGAGTTTCCTCATCTGAAAAATGGGCATGATATTGGTAACTATTTCACAGGGTTGTAGTGAAATGAAATGTATTGGTGGAGGTAAACACTCAACAGGATCTGGCCTACAGTTTAAGTGTTTGGTCAATGTCCATTACTACTGTCACTAAAGCCAACAGGATCCGAGTGTTTCTCCTCAGGGATGGCATTTGGTAGGGGGGTGTTAGGAGTTGTAGAGACCATATCCCACTCTATAGTAGGTAGAATTAGGCTCCAGGAGAGAGACATCACAAGGGTCAGAGGGAGGGTAGAAGCTGCAGCTAGAAAAAGAAAGCAAACTGAGTACGAGAGCATTACACGAAAGAAAAAGAAAGTAGCAGGAATCCATGAACTCCTCACAGGTTTTGGGTTTGAGCTGTAGAAAAGCCCATATAACATCCCAAGGCAGTTAGAAAAAGAAAAGAATTCAGCTAAAATGCAGGGGTTTTTTTCCTGCATTTGTTTTGTTGTTTTTTTAGACTGGGTTTGGTGAGCACCAACATAAAATTATCTTGGAAGGAGGCTAAGAAAGAATATATTATCATTTTTGAAATTTCCATAAATTCTTTTAGAAAGAAGGGGTAGGGGCTGGATCAAGCCAGGGTTAAACTCTTTGTTGAGAAGACAAAAGGGAAGCCAGTCTGTGTTTTCTTTAAAGCTGGACCTGGTCAGATGCTCTACCTATTCCACTGACGTGGAAGCTTGCATCTATTTTCTTCACTGCTTCTTGTGAAGCCTGCATCCATCCACTCAAGAAGAGCAGTCTGAGTGTGTTAAGTGCAGTGGTCTCAGTAACCTACTATGAGGAGACACACAGGAGGTAAAAGCAAGCCTATGTTCCTGAGACCTTTGCAGTGAGGCCCGAGATCTAGCCCTAAGACCTCATTCCCAGTTAACGTGGTAATTATAAATGAAGGGAGCTGGCAGTCAGCTATTTACCACTGAATATTCATAGACAAAACGCAAAGCATGAGTTCCTAATTTTAATCATAGGAGTCAGGTGGTTGGTCAAGTCTAAGAAAGTAAATAATGATCCATAAAAAGCAGAACCAAAATTGCTACTTACCAAATATCTTCAGGCCAGCCATACTTTATCAGATCTTCATCTGCAGAGAGACAGGAGAACAAAGAAAAGGAAAAAAAAGAGAAATGAAGGTCTTAAGGGATACAAACTACTATGTATAAAATAAATAAGCAACAAGGATATATTGTACAGCACAGAGGAATAAAGCCATTATTCTGTAATAACTTTAAATGGAGTACAATCTATAAAAATACTGAATCAGTATGTTGTACACTGAAACTAATACAATATTTTATTTATTTATTTTTAATTTTAATTCAGTTTTAAAAGTATTCTTTGGTTCTTTTATTTATTTATTTTTTGGCTGCGGTGCACAGCTTGAGGGATCTTAGTTCCCCGACCAGGGATTGAACCTGGGCCCTGGCAGTGAAAGCGCCAAGTCCTAACCACTGGACCGCCAGGGAATTCCCTAACATAATATTTTAAATCAACTATACTTCAATAAAAATAATTTTTAAATTTTTAAATAAAACAAAACTAAAAACATGTTTTAAAGAGAAGGTTAAATGAAATATGCCAAAGTTTATCGTAAGTTGGGAAGGGAAAAAAAAAACCAATCTTTTCCACAAAACTTTTTCTCTCCCTTAATAAAGAGTAATTCAAAGAGGCTTTGATGCTTGAAAATACCAGAAAAAATTTTTTAATAGTTTTTACAACTGGACGATTATAATCATAATTTTGTATAACATTTATAATCTAAAGTTCAAAGATATTTCTATTTGAAGATAAAACTAACACTGGCAAATCAGAGCAACTGAGATGTTAGATAGTCTTAGAAAACTGATTCACTATAACAATACTTATATGTTAAAATGGTTTTGCTACAACTTTAAAACCAGTGGACTGCATTTTACGTCTTAAAAATAGAAAAGCTTCTCAATTATAAAATTGTAGAAAATTAGGGAACAAAACAAACACCAGAAATATAAAAAAGAAAATAAAAATCACCTAAAATTCTGTCACATATGAAAATAAAAATAGAAGAAATAGGTGAAAGTTAAAGTAACTGTCTCTGAGAGTAGAACATGGGTATTGAAAAGGATGGGGTAGAGAACTGATGTTTTTTACTATAAGCATTCTGTTATTACTTGAACTCTTTTTTTTTTTTTTTTTTGCGCTACGCGGGCCTCTCACTGTTGTGGCCTCTCCCGTTGCGGAGCACAGGCTCCGGACGCGCAGGCTCAGCGGCCGTGGCTCACGGGCCCAGCCGCTCCGTGGCATGTGGGATCTTCCCGGACCGGGGCACGAACCCGTGTCCCCTGCATCGGCAGGCGGACTCTCAACCACTGCACCACCAGGGAAGCCCTGAACTTTTAAACTATATATTTGTTAGATAAAAATAAAAATTTTAGAAGTTCTTTGGAAAAAATGACTACTTGATTCTATCATATGGATAAACTTTTCTGTTGTTGACATTTGGCTTGCTTCTAATTATAAATGCTTCAGCAAATACTTTTAAAATAAATATGTCCATACTCCTGATTATTTCCTTAAGGTGTATATCTAAAAGGTGAAGTATTCGTTCAAAACATATGCATATATATGTTTGTTTTGTTTTGTTTTTTGTTTTTAGCTACACTACGTGGCTTCCAAGATCTCAGTTCCCCGACCAGGGACTGAACCTGGGCCATGGCAGTGAAAGCACCAAATCCTAACCACTAGACCACCAGGGAACTCCTACATATGTATATTTTTAAGGCTAATGATATATATCTCTACAGAAAGGTTATCTCAATATATACCTCTAATAGCCATATTAATAATTAGTAATACAGAAGCATTACTTAAATTATTAAACCTAAAGTTAAAAATTGTAAGGTAAAGTGATTCACATATGATGATTCAAAATGTACTCAAGTATAATCTATCTAACTTGAATGAGGTATTTATTTTCCAGAAAAGCAAAATGATGATAGAGTACCCTCTTGGATGAGGGTACTCTAAGCAACTGCAGACACCTTGAGTTTTCTGAAGGGTTTTCTACTAGCTTAAGTAAGAAGCTGAGCAAATAGCCGGCAAGTAATCAGAAAAAGGGAATTATAAAAACCTCTTTTCCTCCTTTGGGCAATGTTTGGCTCCCTGGTGACACCTGCTGGCTAATAAAAAGAACACACCTGAAAGCTTTTTAGAGAGAGTGACTCATTCAACTTAAAATTCATTTATGTTCCATCCAGCCCTTAGCCTTAAGTCATCAAGGCTATTAGAAGTAAACGTGATGTGCTAGGAGCACTGGAGAACAGGCAACTTAAAAATGTAATACCGGGCTTCCCTGGTGGCGCAGTGGTTGAGAGTCCGCCTGCCGATGCAGGGGACACGCAGGGGACACGAGTTCATGACCCGGTCCGGGAAGATCCCACGTGCCGCGGAGCGGCTGGGCCCGTAAGCCATGGCCGCTGAGCCTGCGCGTCCGGAGCCTGTGCTCCGCAACGGGAGAGGTCACAACAGTGAGAGGTCCGCGTACCGCAAAAAAAAAAAAAAAAAAGTAATACTGTTCTTACAAAGCAGACTAAGAGGGTTGGATAACTCTAAGAGTGCCTGGGGGAAAGTATTCTACATACAGATTTTTTTTTCTACATATACTTTAATGACAGCAAAACAACACTCCAGTGGGCTCCAGACAGAATCTAAATTTATATCTGCAGACATAAACTCTGTATCTAGATTTTATCTGTAGAGAGAAATTCCTACAACGGAGGTTTAAAGGATTCATTCTAGCCCATCCTAACCCACTCTTCCCCGAAGCCTTCTCAGCTCTCCCTAACTACATTTACTCTCTGCCCCCTCTACTTCTACAGTGTTTGCTATTAATATTACTTCATTTTGCCCCTACTTTTGTTTAATAGACTTTATTTTTTAGAGCAGTTTTATATTCACAGCAAAACTGACTGCTATTTGGTTTTGTATGTGCCTCCACCTGAATGAACACTGTGAAAACACAGACTCAATCTTCCTCTTTGGATACTCAGAGACTGGCACATGGCCTCACACAGATCAGCCCAGCGAACAGGAAACTACAATGGAAGGGAAAAGAGACACGGTGGGAATGCCCCCGGCACAGCTGCCTGCGTCAGCAGCACTGATAGCCCATCAGTGAGCACTGGAATCAAAGCAGCCCTTCGCTGTAAGACATACATAAAGCTGTCCCCACCCCGCCAGGGCTGCACAGCGCAAAACCCGCGCGACCTTGGCTTTAGGTGCCTCTCAGGAACCTGAGTCTTGGGTTCACACCCTTCGTGTGGTAGAAGGGAAAGTAGATTTGGTCAGGTTTGGATCCATATCTACTGTAGATAACCAGGACTCCTATAACTGTGCCTTATTGTTCAATGTAATATAGGGAGACAGTATCCCCTCCCCAGCTATGTTCATCAGGAGGACGCTATGAGAAAACTTATCCATGACAATTCACGGGTTACTAGGAGAAATATAAAACTCAAGTATTAATATACTGCAGACAGCTTCTCCATTAAGTCACAACCAGAGTCAATGGCATAAATTCATTATAAGGAAAAAACCGTTTAAAAATTAGTTATTTTATGCTATTGTTTTTTTCTCTTGGCTAGGATGTGATAGTCTTGCTTATACTGATTCTGCTTATGGTTATAGCAGGGTTTGAAACTGTTATATAGATCTGATTTATAATTATATAGTTATATATCACATTATTGTATTTATAACATTATATATATTTTATGTGATGTATGTGTATATACACCAACTACATATACTTAGCATGTATAACTATACATATACATACAACTATATGTTTTTATAAAACTATATGCATAGTTATATCTAAGTTATATATAACTTATCACTGTTCTTTGACATCTTTTAATTAGGGGCCTTATTTCATTAATCAAGTGTCTCATACTGAAGAATGTTATACTTGTCTCTTTTAAAGGATCAAGTTTAAACTGTCAGTTACAAACTGCACCTAGAACAGACACCAATGGTTTTAGAAAAGGAAAAAAAAAAAAGCAATACCTGAGGGTTAAAGAAAAGTAACTGAAGTGAATCAGGCAGCTCTCAGACTGAGGCAGAGTCACCCAGGCCTGGAGTATTCCCAGGGGAGAAAGGAGGTGGCTTTGGGGAGCTCCAGAGAGAACCACCAGTTACTGAGCGCCCACCGTGGGCCAGGCACTCTCCCCAGGCTCTTTCATTTAACCTTCACAGCCCTGCAAGGCCGATACCGTCCCAGGATCCTCTTCTTACATCTAAGAACCCAGAGGTTCAAAGGGGTTAGGTAACTATGGCTAGTTTGCTGAAGAGCTGAGATTTTAACCCAGACTGGCCAGACTTCAGAGCTGTCTTTTCCAGAACATGATGCTACCCTCAAGAGAAGAGCAACTGTGCTTTTCAAGCTTGAAGAAGAGGAATTCTGTCACCTTCTCCAAGCTCCCTTGTTGCAGTTCTTTCCTCCCTCTTCAGTGTCCCACACCCTGAGGGGCAGTGCTGTCACCTCCCTGCTCTCTCTTTTTTAAATAAATTTATTTTTATTTTTGGCTGTGTCATGTCTTCGTTGCTGTGCGCAGGCTTTCTCTAGTTGCAGACAGCGGGGGCTACTCTTCATTGCGGTGCACGGGCTTCTCATCGTGGTGGCTTCTCTTGTTGCCGAGCAAGGGTTCTAGGCATCCAAGCTCAGTAGTTGTGGCTCGCGGGCTCTAGAGCGCAGGCTCAGTAGTTGTGGCGCATGGCTTAGTTGCTCTGCGGCATGTAGGGATCTTCCTGGACCAGGGCTCGAACCCGTGTTCCTTGCACTGGCTGGCGGATTCTTAACCACTGCGCCACCAGGGAAGCCCTCCTCCCTGCTCTCTTGATCAAGAAAACTACAGTTCCCTTTCGGCACCCCCCGCCACTCATGCAGTCAAAAAGGCGATCCCTAAATCAGTGTTTTTCTTGTAAACTTTAGATCAAATGCATTAGTGAGTCAGAAAATTAATTTAGCAGGTTAAGACTAATTTTTAAAAAATGAGATAAAACAGAAAATAGAGGGCACAGAAAATAGTATGGGTATTTTTTGGTAAGTTTTTTTTTAGTTAGGTGAATGTTTGTATCATTTAGTCATAGGAATGTGCACAGTATGAGATAATGTGTTTTATTCTGAGTGGTCGAGAAAGCACTGTTAACATTTCAACTCAAAAAGAACCATCTTCTGCCTCAAAACAACCAAGATATGTTTCTTAAACGAGGTAAAAATGTACGGAAAATGATCTTTTCAAAGTCCAAGCCACAGATTATTTTTATTTGATGAAAACCAGCACAAGTTAACCTCTAATTCCTGTCACCCCTAAATCAAACGATACCACAAAACTCTTTGTAAAGTAAGATTCTAATCAGCCACAGGTGGTCCAATTAGCTCAACTATTATCTGATATAATGAAATTCTAAGAAAGTTAATCCTTTGGAATTCCTTATAACGAGTTAGTAGTTAACTGAAAACTCATATCCAACAAGCCATTGGGAGAAAAGGCAATTAACACTTACCTGCTGGAAATTTCAAAATCAAATGCTTTTGAAAACTTACTTTCATATTTATCCTTTCCCATGTAAATAGTGTAAGCAGATGAGTTAACTAAGACAAAACAAAAATAACAATAGTTAGATAACTTCAACACCGACACAACTGTTTGATGGGAAAAACAAGGGACAAATGCTTATTAGGGGTCGGCAAAACATTCATGGCCTGTAGGCCAAATCCAGCCCTGTTTTTGGACAGCCCTTGAGCTAAGAATGATTTATACATTTTTAAAGGGTTTAAAAAAGCAAGATGAAGAAGAATAAGCTAGAGAGACCGTATGTGGCTTACAAACTCTAAAATACTGACCATCTGGAGAAGGTTTACCAACCCTCATTAAAAATGGCTACTTTCCTACTTTCTCAGGGATTTAGTTCAATGCAATTCCAGTTCAGTCCTATACTTTTGCCTTCTTCAAAATAGTTTTAAAAAAACAACGACCAAAACTCTTCACCTCAACCATTTAAAAATAGGTTCCTATACTTAGGCAAGTTTTATTTTTCATAATTTGATTTAGTTATGTCCAAGGTGTTTTGCAAATTATAATAAGCTCCCTATCACATTCAGGGGAAACATTGGCTCTCAAGCTTCTTCTAATCAGTGGCTCTGAATCCTGTTTACACATTAGAATCACCTAATTTTGCCCCAGTTCCACCTAAGGCCAACCAAATCCAAATCTCTGGGGATTGGGGTTTTGCAAAATATCTCTTTTTACAGTGATTCTAAGGTGGAGTCAGCATTAGGAACCACTACCCTAAATCAAAAACAATATTCTGGGTATGGTTTACCTTAGAAATGACATTTGCTTTCCTGAGCTAGTGTGTTTTGATGTGGGCATCCTCCATCTGGAATCAGTTAGGTTTTGTATTCGAAATTCTAACTGGGTCCTGGTTTTCTGAGCTAGTCTACCAAAACCTGTTAGACCCCGTTTGGACCTAGACTCCTGAATTAATAGCCACTGAGCCTCTGCCTATAAAGCCTGGCAGACAGGTACAAGCTTGGGCCAGGCAGTCTGCTGGCTGTCGCTCCAGAGAACTACCCTGTGAGTGGAGCTCTGAAGGCTGGGAAGCAGCACTCTTCCATTTACAGATTCTTAAATTCTGGATTGCCTGAACATTCAGAATGAGAAGCTTCTTAAATGATCAATCATAGCTGCCTCTCTTGGGGACAGAAAACTCCCAATTCCTTCAGTTAGCAGTTATGGTGACTACAGTCCATAATTACTTGGAAATAGTTGAGAAAAATAACTTGAAAGAAGAGAATTTTGCACTGACCAGCTGACAGAAATACTTGTCTATAACAGAGCATTATATTAGCTTGATAAGCCCTTTGCATAGTATATAACAAATGCCAAGTGCAGGAGTACAACTAAAAAGTGTTTCAGATCCTCTCTGTACATTGTCACATGGGTACACCCTTTTGAACCTATAAATGTCACCACTAGGAGTATATATCCTACTAATTAATACTCCGTCAAGCAGTGATGTTCTTTTTACAACTTAAGCACTCATTAGTTAAGACTGGTTATACACACTATAGAATATCCATAAACAAAATACCACGTACCCATTAAAAAGAAAGGATAGGTGAAGAAATTAAACAGCAGAAGAGTATTTTTGTGTATCTATATATAGTAATATTCAATTTGTAAAAAATAAGTAACTGTATACATAAACATGTTTACATATATATTTTTAATACACGCACCCGTTTTCTTTATACTGTGGAAGGATATATATTTAATTGTTAACAACAGTTACCTTGTCTACTTGCTTATAAAATGTATAGATGGTTTTTGTAATCAGAACAAATGTAATTTTTTAAAATGATCAAAATAAACAAAGCTGTCTCTGCAGGACAAGCTATCTAAATTACAGCCAAGAGAATGACAGATGGTTCTTTGGATGGTTGACCTATAAAATGAGGTGATTAAGAACATAACTGCTACAAGCCCAAACTGAGGGGCATTCTACAAAGTAATTCTTCAGCTGACAGTGTCAGTGTGAGAGAGAAAGACTGAGCAATGCTCCAGATCAGAAGATGCTAAAGAGTAATGAATGACAGCGGAAAGCAACAATGATTTGTAATTTTCCTTTGTTATAAATTCACCACTAGGACACTGATAAAAACTGAATAAAAGCTGCCGATTACATACTAGTACTGCTGCAATGTTAATTTCCTGATTTTGATAATGAAGAATGTCTTCTGATAGGAGAATATCCCTGATTTTAGGAAAAACACCCTGAAATATTTAGGGGTAAAATGCAACTTACTAACAAACGGTTCAGAAAAAAAAAAAAAATCTGTGTGTGTGTGGAGAGAGAGAGTTGGGCGGGGAGGGGAGCTGGAAAAAGAAAGAGAAAGGGGAAAAGAAGGAGATAAGGTATATGTGGTAAAATGTTAGAATTTGGGGAATCTGAGAGAAGGCTATAAAGGAAATCTTTTACTATTCTTATAACTTTTCTGAAATACTAAAATTATGTCAAAATAGAAAATTAAAAAGGAGCATGACTGCTGAGTAAGAAATCTGAATTAAGCCCCTATCCATGTTAGAGGGATAAAGGAAAAGTAAATTGAATTATTCTAGTATTTTTGTTACTCTCACCCAAATATTAAGGTTGATTAGTATGGGAGCTAGTTATCTTGAAGATACCTGATACAGGTGTAGCAACCACGCCAACTTTAGAGGCACTGTGATAATTTCATAATTTACAGAACAATCTATCTTGAGACAGATGCTAGTAAAAGGTACTAAAAGTGCAAGTGAAGTTAATGAGCCATGCGCAGGTAATTTGTGGGTCCATAAATCAGAGGGGCTTAAATTTGACACTGGAAATATAGCAAGGCTAATGTTTCATTATTCTCTTATGAGAGTGTGAAAGAATAAAACTAAGCAGATTTTAGTTAGAGATACTAACTTTAAAAGGGAAGGCAAAAACTTTCTATTGAGATTTTCAACCCATTTTTTTAAAAAGTTTTTTTGCAGTAAACCATCAGTTGCTTGGAAAGCTTGGCTATCTATACGAAGTCATTTCCTGCAGGTTCTGTATGTTCAAGTTGTTTTCTGTACTAGGATATATAAAGTTTTACTACTATCTTACTGGAAGTTATAATTTTTCCATTAACTTTGCAATTTTAAAAGCTGCACAAGTGCAGATTTATTAGACTTAGAGGCCAAATATTTTTCTGACAGGAAGCAATTCTGATGTTATAATGGAAGCCAATGAGAAAAATATGATCCACAAATCAACTGAAGCACTCTGTTCTATTAAGGGCACCTGCGTGTGTATGACTAGCACTCAAGGAATTTAGAATCACTTTAAGGAGAACAAAGCAGCCAGCATAAAATACATTTAGTACCTATATGGCCTGCCTATAGTTTTCATTCCATTGCTGGACTTGTACGGGTAACTATGTTGTCAGGGACTCTCATGAGAGGCTACGAAGAGACACTCCAGTTATCTGGAGGGGCAGGACAGAGGGAGGATGAAAATGCTATTAGGGGCCTATAATGATTTTTCAGGCTAGTTTGAATTTTGTTTCTAGTAATTTTAATAATATGGGTAAGACAAAATTAAGCCTATAGAGACAGAGAATAGCTTACGGCACACCGTGGAAGCCTAAACTACTGAGAAAAATGAGATGTGATAGTATGACGGAGTAGCAGGGGAGGGGGTCTGTGAGTTAGAGCTTCCCTGGGCTTCAACGTTCTCATCTCTAAAGAGCAAGTACCACTCTATTCAAACCCACACAAACACTGCACAGCTAGTTTCACTTAAATCTCACCTTTAACAAGCAGGCAGAGCCAGTAGCAACAGAATAGAGTGTGCTAGAAGTCAAAAAATATCATTCATTTATTCAATAAGTATTTACTGAGTAACTATTATGAGCCAGGCACTACACTAGAGAAACCAGGAGATCCTCTCCCTGTCCTCAAGGGGCTTACACTCTATCTCAAGCAGACAGAGTTTAATATCATATGACAAATGCAATGCCAAAGGCATACATGGGTGTTAAGGGGATCCCCGAAGAGTTATATCTAAGCAATCCTGGGGTGGTGACAAGGCGGGAAAGGCATCTGGAAATGACTGGCAAGGGCTGTCTCAGGGGGAGAAGCAGCTAACTGGGGGATTGACTGTAGGCAAAGGGAACAACATAAGCAGAGAAATGAAGACAGTATTTCCTGGGAACTAAACACACCCTTTCCTTGCCTGCCAAAGACAAATCAGAAACATTATCGTGTCACTTTTCAAGATCTGGGACATCAACTCTGCCCAGTGAGTGGCTGTATCGCTATTCCAGAGTCTTTTTATGGCTTTCTGTAATATCCAGGCCCTATAACCCTTTCCTAGAAGGCTAAGGCGCACTTCCGGTAAGGCAGAGTTGTTGGCAGATGTCTCCTTTCTTTCTCTATGCGGGTAATTACCAGGGCGCAGCAAGATTAAAGGTTACGGGGGTGGGTGGGGAAGGGGAGACTTGGGATAGGGGTGCGAAGAAGTCCACAAACTGTCCAATTCCAGGTAGCGACAGGTCTTTCTGAATGAGGGGAAAGAACAACTCCCGGAGGCAAAGACAGCAAGGGGGATGGTGCCTCTACGCGCCCCCAGGTCCTGACAAGGGGGCGCACGGGGTGGACTGGGACGGACACGGTGGGGGGACCATGAGGACGCGGGAAGAGGCACCCACTGCCGAGGAGGCGCTCAAGGACCAGGCTCAGCGGCGGCCTGGGGGTTTCGGCTTCGGAGCCCCGCGGTCGAGCAGGGACCCGGGAGGTCTCGGCGCCCACTCACCGCTGCTGCTAGTGAAGTAGAACACCATGATCCCGGCGGCGGCACGGCGACTCCAGCGCCGAACAGCGGCACTCAGCCCTTGAAGATCAAGATACCGGAACCGCGGAGGCCGCCTCCCCCGGAACTCCTCCGCGCACTTCCGGCGGACGTCGGGCAGTGTCATAACGGCGGCTGCTGGCGGGCTACCCTGTCGGCGCGCTGAGAGCTCAGCTTACTAGGGGATTGAGGGGAAAGAGGATGGAGCCAGGACAATAGGTGATTGGAAAACTGCGGGGAAACTCCGTCTTTCTAAGAGAAAAATGTCATTCACTGACTTTATTTTCAGAACCTCCACCCCGTGAGCGGTCAAATCTTGAGGCTTAGCTCTTGGTCTTATCTGCCTCCTTTCAGCCGCATCTGGCCTGCCTGAAAGTAGAAACCTGTTGTCTTCTTCACAGCTAGGCGTTCACTGAGCCAGTTACGGTACTTGGCACTTAGTAGGAGCTCATTAAATTTTGAGTGAACCCCAATTCCTGCACTATTCTCATTCTAGGTCCATCACCTACTGGGCACATTTGGTGCTGCACTTAACCTTAGCTGGAAGATGAAGATGAATAGAGCTGCTAATTCACAGGCTATTTTGCCAGGGTTAAATAAGTTAACGGGCAAGACTGGGCAAACCTCTGAACCTCAGTTATCTTCCAGATGTAAAGTGGAATGATCTGACTCAAGGAAAGTTCCCACAGCACTTAGTTTTGACCTGACTATTTCTCTTAACTTCATCTGACCGACTTCATTCTGTGAAGTTAAGCACATCACTTAACTAAATTTATTTAGAACTAAGAAAGTGCCAGAGACTGTACCAGGAGCTGGTACACAAAGATAACAACAGTAGCTAATAATCAGTGAGTGCTTTAGGAATCTTTGGGCTTTGCAAAGGAAGAACCTAGCTCTGTCCTATAAATAGTCATTGTTTTCTGGCTCTCAGTTTTATTCTCTGTAAAATGGGAATGATGATACATATCTCATAGACTGTGGTGAAGAGTAAATGAAATAAAACACATCAAATGTGCAAGAATGCCTGGCGCATAGATGTTACTGTCATGATTTTTTAATTTAACTTGAAAAATGAAAAAATGAGCTGGAAACCTAACGTATTACTAGTAAAAGAAAAAAAAAGGTAAACTAACAGTAAAGCTTCAAATGTGAAAAATAACTGCCTCGAAATCTTAGAGAGGCTACTTTACAAAAACATCTTACACTAAGTGACCTTAGAATGTGCCTGGAGTTCCAGAGTTTAAAATAATATAAAAACCTCAGTTTTATTCTGCTAAAAACTACAATTCCCAGAATGCATCTCAGATAAGGCCTCCGGAATGGAGCCCGGCGCGCCTCACGGGATTCTGGAAGACTTGGTTTCGGAGAGAAGAGAGCTTTTAGCCTTGCAAGGGCGGGAGAATCTTGGAGACCGCCTTTCGGGTGGGCGGGGCAAACGCTAGTGCACAACCAATCACCGAGCCAGCCCCTGGACGCGCTGGGAAGCGACCAATCGGAACTCACCTACTTCTGCCTGGACTGGCGCGCGAGAATTTGAATACAGTGGGGACCCCTGGCTCTGCTGAGGAGAGGTTGCCAGTCCGAGGGGCGGGTAAGTCCTGCGGAGGGTCGAGCCGTGGGGTGGAAGAGCCAGGAGACGGGGAGGTTCTGTGGAACGTGGAGGTGAATGTCAAGGAAAAAGAGCTTGTGCTCGGTGCTTGGCGCGTTCGCGGCTGGAGACCGAAACCAGCGAGCGGGTGTCCGCACTTCCAGGTCACCGGGTTTCCATCTTTCTGACGCCGAGTTTTCTCGTCTTTTTGCTGACAGCGTTTGGGGACAGAGGCGCTTTTCTCTCCTACCTTTCCTCATTCAGCCCCGGAAGGGTCTTCCCTTAAGCTGCAGCTCGACTCGAATTCCCAGAAACCCAGGTCTTTCTGTTTGTTTGAAGCCAAGCTTGTGTAATTTTTTTAAAAAATATACTTGATCCGAAGGAAGGGGAAGGGAAAACGCTATTGAGCAACATACCATCTGCCCGAGAGTTAACATGCGTGATTGTGTTTACCCGCAGCCTTAGGAGGTCAGAGTATTTTGTAAATAAGGAAACAAGCAGCTCCTCGACTAGAAAAATGAGAGAGGATTATGCTTCCCCGTTTTCTTGCTTCTGATGAAAAAGCTAGAGACGGTCTCTGCCTTCTTTGAACATGCAGGCTGTTGAGAAAGACAGTCAAACTAACAAGAAAATGTGCTAAACGGATACCAAGGAGGTGCAGGATGGAATGGAAGCCTAGGGCAAGAGCATCTAACAGCGGGAGGGGTAGGGGTGAGGGCAATGGCAAGGACAGCTGCCCAGAATATAAAGTGATTAAACTTGGTATGGGTTCATCAGGCTAATTGAGGGGAAAGTGTGTCCTGAAATGAGGTAAAATCCTTCCTCGGTAGGATCATTTTCCGGCTTGAAACATGTAGTATTCCTGCTTAATTAGTTAATTAAATTGTACTGTCCCTGCTGAACTAGTTACTACTGTGATGTAGTGTTTTTCCTTTTCTTTTTTTTTTTTTTACCTTCATGGTTTAAACCTTTATTAAAGTGATTTGCTTTTTAAACCCATCTGCCCTTTTTTGGATCTTTATGGACCATTACCCATCTGAGAACTCTTTCAGACTTATAAAGTATAATTTTGATTTACTGATTTTTATACACATTGGATTAATTTGGTTATTATATTGTTCTGTTGCTTTTAGGAGTTCAGTTAAGAAGATGTCAACTTTAACTCCAAGGAAAAGGAAGCAGCATTCTTTGAACTGTGATAAGTGAGTCTCATCCTATGAGTAGAAACTGTTAAAAAAAGAAAAATTCACCATCTTGCATTTTTTATCTCCTCTCTTCTATCTCTAAGTATTTCCATTCTTCCATTCACCTACTCCTTGTGGCTACAGTAATACTTTATATTCTAATTCTAGTCTGGAAATACCGTAAGCTTTCATAATTAATTCTTTAAGGCCTTTGGAGGGACTCAGAGAAAGGGCTGTTTCCTATGGCTTGGAAATGTGGGTCAGATCTTTTATTACCTTGCTCCTTTCTGCTCTCTTATGTAATATTTAACATACTGTTTTGCATATAGTAGATACTCATCAGTAAGCAATCCTCTAAAGCTCTATACTCTATGTATGTCATACCAGAGATATATATTATAGAACAGCCCTAAGTGGTCAGTTTATTACATAAAATTAATCATTTTAGGGAAATTATAGCAGGTATATGGCCAAAACTTAGAAATAGGTTTTAAAACACACACACACACACACACACACACACACACACACACACACACACACACACACACACACACACACACACACATATACATATACGTGCATCTCAAAGCTTCTCTGTAAACAGTGTTTGTTTTCACCAACATTGGAATCTTAGTTTTGAAAAATATTCAAATGCTTTGTTTGGTAAAGACAGAATTTGAGAATCCTGCTGTTAAACTACTAATGTATATGGATGGATGTTTGGTGGAGAAGATGCATTTTTAATATGCCTTACAGGTAGAGCTGTTTATTGCTTAGCAGTAAATTGACATAGAAATGGAAGCAAAATAACTATATTTATCAGTGGACTGTGTTTCTTTTCATAGCCTATTATCAGAAATTCCATCAAAGAAATTAATTTCGGACTTTACTGAAAATATATTTCCATCACCTAATAAAAAGCACATTTGCCAAAGCAGTGATAAAAATGAAGGAAAGATTCATTGCTCTCAACAAGGCCATTTCATTTCAAGTCCACTCAAAACGACTAAAAATAGATTGCCATCTGCAAATCAAGGTTCACCATTTAAATCTGCTGTGTCTACCATATCCTTTTACAACAAAGATAAGTGGTACCTTAATCCACTGGAGAGAAAGCTGATAAAAGAGAGTAGATCTATTTGTCTAAAAACTAATAATGAAGATAGATCATATCCCAGTGTGACAGGAAAAATGCAGGGAAAACCAGCCTGCTCCAAGACGATGAACAAAAAACCACGGAAGAGTTTAACTGCTAAGTGTCAACCAGGATATACGTGCATCAAGCCTGTGTCAAAGAATCCTAAAAATTCCAAGCAAAATCGAGTGGCCTATAAGCCAATTGTGGAAAAAGAGAATAATTGTTACTCAGCTGAAAATAATCTGAATGCTCCTCGAGTTCTAAGCCAAAAGGTCAAACCACAAGTTACCCTCCAGGGAGGAGCGGCTTTTTTTGTTAGTAGGAAAAAACCCTCTCTGAGAAAATTGTCCCTGGAAGATAAGCCATTACTGGGACTCACCCAAAAGAATAAATCAGAAGTTATTGAAGAGTCTGATGTGGAAACTGTCAATGAAAGAAGTTTTGAGACAAGGCAAGTGCCAAAGTGTTTGTTAGTAGAAAAAGAACTGAACACTGAGCTGCTGAGTGAAAGAAGTAAAAATGAAGAGAAATTAATAAAGGTAAATGTAAATATATCACTTTAAAAACTAAGCTGGCCATATAACAGAGCTTCAGTATAC
Organism: Monodon monoceros; assembly: GCF_005190385.1. NCBI lineage: Eukaryota > Metazoa > Chordata > Mammalia > Artiodactyla > Monodontidae > Monodon > Monodon monoceros. Next base: position 10,605,628 of record NW_021703782.1, on the reverse strand, counting down.
ATTGTATATATGTAACTTTGAACAAAATTTGTTTTCTTTTTTTTTTTTTATAAATTTTATTTTTGGCTGCGTTGGGCCTTCCTTGCTGCACGTGAGCTTTCTCTAGTTGTGGTGAGCGGGGCTACTCTTCGTTGCTGTGCGCGGGCTTCTCATTGCGGTGGCTTCTCTTGTGGAGCACGGGCTCTAGGTGCGCGGGCTTCAGTAGTTGTGGCTCGTGGGTTCTAGAGCACAGTAGTTGTGCACGGGCTTAGTTGCTCTGCAGCATGTGGGATCTTCCCAGACCAGGGCTCGAACCCATGTCCCCTGCATTGGCAGGCAGATTCTTAACCACTGTGCCACCAAGGAAGCCCAAAATTTTGTTTTCTTTACAGTCTGTAGGACTGCTTTTATGAAGCCAAATAGTATCATCACTATAAAGAATTTAGAGACAGGGTAGAAAGATGGGCTTTTCCTCCCTTTTTTGGCTTACGGAAGCCTACCAACATTTTCTTGGCATTAAGGTTTACATCTCATTAAGTTCCCTCATAACTGTGGTCCAGAGAAACTTAACTTTTACTTGGTAGTCAGTGTTTTTAGAAAGTAGAAATAACAAAATTCAGGTAGTAGATTTCCAGAGAATGAGCATATTTTTGTTTGTTTGTTTGAGCTCATTATTTAAAGTACTAGCTTATTCTAGAAAATTTAGAGAATACAGAGAATATAAAAAATATGTATCTTCTGTAATCCCACTACTTGGAGATGATCACTGTGAGTGTATAGTTGGGTTTTTGTTTATTTTACATAGTATGTTTTCATGGGTGCCATTCTATGCCTTTTTTTTTTTTTTTTTTTTGGCGGTACGCGGACCTCTCACTGTTGTGGCCTCTCCCGTTGCGGAGCACAGGCTCCGGACGTGCAGGCTCAGCGGCCATGGCTCACGGGCCCAGCCGCTCCGCAGCATGTGGGATCTTCCCGGACCGGGGCACGAACCCGTGTCCCCTGCATCGGCAGGCAGACTCCCAACCACTGCACCACCAAGGAAGCCCTCTATGCTTTTTTGATTGTGCTCCTATTTGTCCCAGCTGGCCTAGACTAGTGCTGTCTGATAGAATACCAATACACGTAATTTAAAATCTTCTAGTGGCCACATTAAGATAGTTTCTAAAAAGTTTAACGCAATATGTTTTAAATGTTACTGTTTCTATGTTATCAATATAAAAAGTTATTAATGAGATATTTTGCGTTCTTTTTTTGTACCAGGTCCTTGAAATCCATGTTTATTTCCACTTGCAGCATGTATCAGTTGGGACTAGCCATGTAGCAAGTTCTCATTAGCTGCTTGTGGCTGGTGGCTACCATAATAGACAATGCAGGTCTATACCTTCTATTGTTGACCTCTTGTCAGTAAGGAGAGAAAGGTGGTTTTCTTCCATGTAGCCAAGGGCAGAAAGTAGTTGAGGCAACAGGCCTTAAGAAGGGCTCCCAGTTTGGCTACTTCCATGTCTGTGGTGACTTGTTTATGTTCATCACAACCCTTGCAGCTGTAGGCTTTCACATACACTCTGAGGCTCATATACTGCTGAGCAATTCAAACTCTCTCTGTAGTCATTTCCCTCCTCACCTCCTCTTATTGTTCTCATTGCCTCCTCCCAAATTCAACCCCAGTTCCTACCTCTTGTAGTCACCTACATTTCAGATCTCAATGGCAAAGATTATAATTGGTGGCCAGTGGACCAGGTCCAGCCCATGGATGTTTGCTTGGCCTACATAATGTTTAGAGCCAGCATTTTTTTTTAAATGTAAGGTAACAGATTTCTGGTGTTTCATGAAAAATTGAACTCTGGCAAAGCTAAGCCCACATTCCTGCATGGCAGTAATCTCCTGGAACAGAGTATCAGGCTACCATTTGACAGGTATGGGCTCTTCATTTCCTTCCACTAAATCAACGTATGGATACATATCTAGATCAGTCCAGTTTTGCTGCTAATTTCATTTACCTGCTGCCCTTGTAAGCATTTCTATCAAGTATTGCCAAGTATATTGTTAAATGGAGTGTGTTCTTGCTTGCCTAAGCCATAACAGCAATTCTACTAATTCTTCATCTTGTTTCTGACAAACAAAAACAAAAACACCCCTTTATCTTGATAGGGGTTTTGGGTTTGGCTTACATGATGTATAAGTTTATGAAAAATTCATCAAACTCTATATCTGTGCATGTCACTGTATATAAATATAACTCAGTTTTTAAAAATCTAGGGCACAACTCAAGCTAAAATTAATTCTCAATCCAATGAAGCAAAGTGCATGTAGGGGAGGGGTCCTTATTAGTATTCTCCATATCCATTTGATAATGAAGAAACAGTCTTGTTACAATGACATGATGATTTCTCTGCAGTACTCTTCTGACTTTTTTTTCTGAGCTTCATTTTAAGGGGTTAGGTTTTGGGTTCTGCCTAGTTTTTAGTAGTTTGAGAAGCTGGGCATTTGTGCATCTTAAGTTTGTGGAACTGGGCTCTGTTCTCTACCTAAGGTTTTGTTAAATACCCACTACTAGTATTCATCTCTGCTAGACGAGGGTGAATCCTGTTTTTCATTAGGGGGTGCATAACCTTTCCCCAACTCCTTATGGACCCCTGAGAAGTGGCAAACTGATGGGTTGTCTCACCCTTTCTGAGATGTTATGATGTTGAATGAGTTCCTCTTTAATCAAAAGTTTTTTCCTTTTCCCCCAAGCTATATATTCTGAGTCTCACCAAATAAGTATTGTTAGTCTCTGCTACTGCCCCAAAAGTGGGAGTTTAGAAGCCTCTCCAGCTACCCCAGAATGTTCTTTTTCTTTCCTTGGCTCCCTGATTTTAAAGCTTGTGACAGAAGGTTGTTCCTTTTCAGTTTTGCAGCTGCTGGGGAAATTTTTGCTGTTTTCACTGATTTTGTTGTTGTTGTTCAATTCATTTTTGTAGAAGGGATGTTCTATAATCTTCATTCTGTCATCTTTGTCAGGAAATAATACATTTTTGACAGGATGACAAATTATAGACCTAAATATGCGCACTCTGTCTTTTAAAATATTACATTTAGTAGATATAAAAGGAATTTTCCTTAAAATAGACTGAAAATTGAGAATTTAAAGTCATTATGAAATATAATTCATAATAAACTACATACTCTGTTTTAGAAACAGATCTATTGGGATTCATTCACTAAATAGAAAATGATTAATAATTATAGGCTTCCTTAATTTTACTTATTCATTATTTTCAGGATGCATCAGATAGAGTCATTTCTTCAAGGGAATGTAAAACCGATGAAAATAAGAGTTTTTCTTCAGAGGAGTCTTTCAGTGAGAACAAGGCAGGTAAGTAAGAGAAAAGTTTTCTTCTCGAAATGAGTTTATTTGCTTGTAATAATGCTTCATTACATGTGTCAATATGAAATTATATACAATAATATTTTGGTTTTTTTAAATATTCAGTATCTGTGACCTGTATCTTTGTGTTTATCTTGGTAACACTGTTTTCTATGATAAGCAGTGCAGTGCATTTTATGGAGGAGACAAAGAGACCTTAGGCTGGAACTTAAGACAAAATACTGATGATTAATTGGTCTGTGAGATGTGGCCAAGTTACTTAAGCTCCCTAGGGCCAGGTGTTCTTATCATACATACCCTACCTACCTTTTACCCCAAATAATAGGAGGGAGCAAAAACAATTTGTTATATATCTGTGATCAAAGCCCGGTTGTAAGCAGAATTTAAAAGGCCATAAAAGGGCACTGAATTGGGCATCAGGAACCTTGGGGTTTTGTCTAGGTCTGCCACTAACTAACTGTGTGATCTAGGGAAGAGAGCTTTAAAGTAAGAGGTTAGTTTTAATTTTTAAATTTCTCTTAGTCCTGAAATCCTATTATTAGCTTATGGTGTCACTGTTCACTTAAACAGTATTTACTAAACTATGAATATATAAAGAGGTTGATTAACATTCTACTTACCAGCCAGATTCTTTGTAACTTTAACTTGTTCATTATGTCTATAAATTTGGAAATAAAATTCTAGAAGTAGATATGCAGACTATAGTGAGAAACTGTAGCTCACAGGAAGAAAACAAAGATAAAACTAAAAGCAAAATAGCCCTTAGGAGGATCTAGTGACATAAGGATATATAGAATGATGATTCATAATGGTTATTCTGAGATATACTGTTAATAACTAGTACTTATTAGCTGCTGAATATGTACCAGGCAGTGCTAAATGTTTAGTATGCTTTCTGTTTTCCATGGGTTGTGCTATCCCTGATATGACAGAACATGTAGCAGAAAAATAATAACGGCTTTTCATTTATAATAGTTATAAAATTTTCTTCAAAAATAAATTTATTTTAGTACACTAAGTCCATTTAAGGACTTTTATTTAATAAATAAAATATAATACAGATGGTACAAGGGACTTCCCTGGCGGTCCAGTGGTTAAGACTCTGTGCTTCCACCGCAGGGGACACAGGTTCGATCTCTGGTTGGGGAACTAAGATTCTGCATGCCACTCTGCATGACCAAACAAACAAACAAAAAAAAGAACAGATGGTACAAGCATATGGCAAAATTCACAAAGGTAGTAAACAAATGATAAAACCTTATTACTTAATAACTAATTTATCATTTAATTCTTACAACAACCCTAGGAAATAAGTTTGTATGTCCATTTTACAGATGAGGAAACAGACTTAAGGTTAAGTAACTTATCCACAGCAGGTCAGATTCTCAACTATCTTGGCCTTGTTTCTAGAGAATGAGCTCTAATTATTTTTTAGTGCAAAGTTAACAGTTTGCTCTTTTACTAAATAGCATACTTTCAACGTACTATTTTTCTCTAATCAATTACTATTTAACTTTTTTCTTTCTTTTCCTTTTTTTTTTTTTTTTGGCCATCCTCAGTTCCTGGACCAGGGATTACACCTGGGCAGTGAGAGCTCCGAGTCCTAACCACCAGGGAACTCACACCTTTTTTCTTTTTTTTTAATAAGCTTTTTATTTTGTAGTAATTTTAGATTTACAGAAAAGTTGTAAAGATAATACAGAGAGTTCCTGTATTACGCTATTTCCCCCTTTGTTAGCATCTTAAATTACTGTGGTACCTTTGTCAAAACTAAGAAACTTAGATCATTGGTATGTTCCTATTAACTAAGCTCTAGACTGTATTTGGATTTGATCAATTTTTCCATCAATGTCCCCTTTCTGTTCTAGGATCCACCCTGGGGATCATATTGCATTTAGCTGTCATGTCTCCCTAGTCTCCTCTGGTCTGTGATATTTTATCAGTCTTTTCTTTGTTTCCATGTTTTTCACGACCTTGACATTCTTAAGGAGTCCTGGCCAGATATCTTATCTGGATGTTCCTGAACCTGGGTTTGTCTGATGTTTTCCTCATCATTAGACTGGGGTTATGGGTTTGGGGGAAGAATGCCACTGAGGTGAACTGCCCTTCTCACCACATCGTATTGGGTGCTGATGTCCACATGACATTACAGATGATGTTAACCTCTGTCACTTGGTGAAGGTCAGGTTTGCCCTATTTCTCCACTGTAAAAGTTACCCTTTTTCCTTTCCCAAACTCTATTCTTTGGAAGTAAGTCACTAAGTCTGGCCTGCCCTTTCAGGGAGGGGTGGGGATTAAGTTTCATCTCCTAGAGAGGAAGATTTTTCATATATTATTTGGATTCCTTCTTTTTTTTTTTTTTAAACAATGTTCCCTTATTTTATTTTTAAAAATAATCCTTTATTTTTTATTTTTTCCTAGATTTATTTTTGGCTGCATTGGGTCTTCATTGCTGTGCGTGGGCTTTCTAGCTGCGGCGAGCGGGGGCTGCTCTTCATTGCGGTGCATGGGCTTCTAATTGCGGCGGCTTCTCTTGTTGCAAGAGTATGGGTTCTAGGCGTGTGGGCTTCAGTAGTTGTGGCTCGCGGGCTCTAGAGTGCAGGCTCAGTAGTTGTGGTGCACAGGCTTAGTTGCTCTGCGGCGTGTGGGATCTTCCTGGACCAGGGCTCGAACCCGTGTCCCCCTGCATTGGCAGGCGGATTCTTAACCACTGAACCACCAGGGAAGCCCAATGTGGATTCCTTCTGTAAGGAAGAGTTGTCTTTATTTTACTTTTTTGGCTGCGTCGGGTCTTAGTTATGGCACGCGGGATCTTCATCGCGGCATGTAGAATCTTTTGTTGCAGTGCACGGGCTCTTCGTTGTGGCGTGCAGGCTTATCTCCAGTTGTGGTGTGTGGGTTTTGTCTCTGTAGTTGTGGCGCACAGGCTCCAGAGTGTGTGGGCTCTGTAGTTTCTGGCACGCGGGCTCTCTAGTTCAGGCGCACAGGCTCAGTAGTTGCGGCGTGCAGGCTTAGTTGCCCCGCGGCATGTGGGATCTTAGCTCCTCGACCAGGGATTGAACCCTTATCCCCTGCACTGGAAGGTGGATTCTTTACCATTGGACTACCAGGGGAGTCCCTATTTATTCAATCTTTAAATAAATAAATGGACTCCTGGATATTCATCAGTATGCACTCATGAACATTTTATATTTTGGGTTAAAATTTAATACTACATTATTTATATATTCTTTTGCTCATATTGTTCCAGCTTTGACCATTGGGAGATATTTTCAGGTCAGTTCTCTTTGACCTGTCCCCTTCTTTTGCTTTTTGAGCACTTCCTGCTCATTTTCTGTCACTACAAGATGCTCCCGGCTCATCTTGAGTTTGCCTTGACGCAGTCCTAGCCTCGGCCACTTCTCCAAGGAACTCTAGTTCCTTTTGAATATAATTTAGAAACCAAGTTCTGGACTTGGTGTGCTTGTTGCTACTGGAGTATCGTGGCTCCTAGGCCCTCTCAGCAGACAGAGCTAGAAAATATCAATATATGTATGTATCCTAATCCATGTATATGCACACATCTATAATTGTTTGTGTATCTCTCCATGTGTACATATGCTAAAGAAACATAAGTTCAAACTTGATGTCTCTGACTAATCCAGTCCCCCAGGGGTTATCCCTCCCTTCCTTTGTTTATCTGTAACTTCTCTCAGACAGTGAGAGACCTGGCTCCTCCCGGTCACTGTGCACCTACTTAGTTAAGTACAGTCCCAGTATACCTGCAGGGCAGTTTCAGTATTAATTCATTCTCCTGTGAGAAACAGATTTACCAGCATATACCATTTAAGTACAGTCCTTTTGTCTTTAGCCTTCTAATTTCTAGTCAAAATGTTGTTTTGTAAAGTTACTTAGGTCATCTTTCCTTTCTTCCATTGTCTCCTTCAGTGCAGTTCTCCATGCAGTTCTAATGCAGTTAGATTCATTTGTCACAGTCTGCATTCCATCTTGGGATCCCTCAACATCATGGTTGATTGTTTTTTTAATACATACATTCAATTTTACTCTTTGTTATATATAGTTCTATGGATTTTGCAAGTGCACAGAGACATGAATCAACCCCTCCAGTACCCTACAGAACAGTTCTCTCATCCTAAAATTTCCCTTGTGTGTCTCCTTTGTAGTCATCTATTCTACCCTTCTTCATGCCCCTGGCAACCGTTAATCTGTTTTCTGTCCCCATGGTTTTACCTTTTCCGGTAAAAATGTCACACAAATGCAGTCGTGCAATAGGTAGACTTTTGGGTCTGACTTCTTTCACTAGTAAAATGTGTTTAAGATTCATGTGTGTTGTTGCATGTATTAATAGTTCATTCCCTTTTTTTGCTGAACTATGGAATTACCATACATAGTCTGTTTATCCATTCCTCCATTAAAGGACATCTTGGTTGCTTTCAGTTTTTATCAATTATGAATAAAGTTGCTATAAACATTTGTGTACATGCTATTCTGTGGACATAAGATTTCATAACACTTGGGTTAACACCTACAAGCATGATTGCTGGGTTATGTGGCAAATCTATGTTAAACTTTATAAAAAAACTGCCAAAATGTTCCATAGCAACTGTGCCATTTTGCATTCCCACCTGCAATGAATGGGAGTTCCTGTTACTCCCCATTCCCTCCAGCATTTGTTATTGTCAGTTTTTTGGATGTTAGCCATTCTAATAGGTGTGTAGTAATAGCTCATTGTGCTTTTAATCTGCATTTCCCTAATGACAAATGATGCCGAACATCTTTTCATGTGTTTATTTGCCATCTGTATGTCTTTGGAGAAAGGTCTGTTCAGATCTTTTGCCCATTTTTAATTGGACTTTTTTATTATTATTGAGTTTTAAGAGTTCTTTTTATATTCTGTATACAAATCTTTGATCAGAAATATGATGGAAAGTATTTACTCCCTAGTCTGTGGCTTGTCTTTTTATTCTCTTAACAGTTTTTTTAGAGCAAAACACTAAAATTTGATAAAGTCTAACTCATTTAATTTTTCTTTCATGTATTGTATGTAAAAAATTATTACCAAACCCAAGTTCATGTGGATTTTTCTTCTAGAAGTTTTATAGTTCTACATTTTGCATTTAGATCTGTGATCCGTTTTGAGTTAATTTTTATGTGAGTGTTGTCATTTTTTCGAATGTGGATGTCAAATTGTTCCAGCACCATTTGATGACTGTCTTTTCTCCATTGAATTAACTTATGTCTCTTTGTTAAAAATCAGTTAACTGTATCTGCGTGGGTGTTTCCGGGCTCTCTATTTTGTTCCATTGATCTATTTGTCTCTCCCTTTGTCAATACCATACTGTCTTGATTACTCTTAAGTCTTGAAATCAAGTAATGTGAGTATTTTGGTCTTATTAACCTTTAAACTCTTATGCTTTAAAGCTTTAAGTTTATTCTGTGATACAAATTATTGTCACCTTTTTCCCTACAAGTTTCTCCTGAGACCCTTGTCTATCCCATCTTCACCGTGTCTTCAGTCAACACAAAAAGGTAAGTGTCACTCTTATTTTAATGTTCAAGGTTTAATTGTGAGTCCACTGGGTCTCTTTTTCTTTCTTATACTATTTAATTTGGAGAACACTGTTTTTCTTCCCCATTAAAGAGATATTGAGAATAGGAGATGAAATCAGATCCTTATAGAAACTTCATAAGAACTTGAAGAGCTGAGAGAAGGAAAAGACCTTTGTGGACTTGGATAGTAATAATTGCTACATTTTTATATAGTACCTGACCCATAATAAGTAGTTTATATCCATTATTTCACTTATCCCCACAACAACCTAGAAGATTGATGCTATTATTACCATTTTCAGCTGAGAAAACTGTTTGTAATTCAGCCACAGTTGCACAGCTCTTAGTTGGCAGAGCCAGGACTAGAATCCGTATTTTAACCAAAGCCCATTAGGCTGTATTGCCTTCCCTGTGTGACATTATTATGTGACAACATATTGATAATAGTTCATGTTTAATGGATGTTTACAACCTCATGGTGTAGATACCATCATTACCCCATCTTATAGACGAGGAGACTCTGGCCAGAGGAGTAAGTAACTTGCAGCAGCTTAATGCTGTTATAAATCCCAGCTGAAGCTACCACTATCCTGCTCAAAACTAAAACTGGAAGTCCGGGAGGCATGGGTACACATGAGCATAAGTGGAAAAGCTCTGAAAAAGAAGTTTCTTATAGTCTGAACGTCTCATCTCGCTAAGCAGCTTTGGTTCTCTTCTCCCTATTTGATGATAAACAACTAAAGGTATTGAGCAAGGTACTTCCTAGGTAAGTTCTCCTACTCTTAGGGCATCTCACCCTAAATTGCCTTGGAGATTGGGTTGGGTGGGCAACTTTTCCCCTTCAAAGGCCATATTCCTAGTTTTTTTCACCCTTCCCTTTTCTCATCTGTCTTCTTTCATGACTATTTATTGAGGATTGAAACCTACCACAATTAGCTAATAGCATATAAACTAATTTAACGTAGCATAAGGAGATATTAGGAGACTGTTGGTTGAATCATTTGAAATTTGCTCATTATGTAAGACCTAAAAAATCAGATACCATCAATTTCTTGGTTTAATCTATGAGTTTTACTTTAGGTAGGTTACAGATTCTTTGGATTTGTAGTCTCACATTTGGCAAACATTTATAGAGTACCATGTTGTATTGAACTACACCGAGTTTTAGAGATGTGAAGGTAAATAACACATGGTCCTGCTATCAAGGAAGTTATGGTTAGAAGAGGACAGGCATTTAAACAAATACGTATAATAAACTGTTAAAATTGCTAGGATAGAAGTAAAGAGATTGCAGTCACGCATACAGAGATGGGAAGAGCTGAGGTACTTAGCAAACGTTGTATAAGGGGTGGAGGGGGTCAGCGACCTAGACAAGTGTTTTTTATATTACAGGCATTAGTAGTTTATCAAATCAGTTTAAGGGTATCACATCTAGCATTTTTTAAAAATGGAATAATGCATCTCTCACGTAGTAAGTGTATTTAGTGAATCCTTTTTTTTTCAGTTATATATATGTATCTGTATTGGTCACTATGTGAAATATATTTCTCACCATAGGTTTGTCAAGTCAGTTTGAAAGCCATTTTCTAGTTAGATGCTAGCAGGACACCTTGGGTTAGCATAAAGTGTTAGATAGGGGTTTTTTTCCAGTGTTTTTTCATTTGTCAGTGTCAGCTTCTGTTTGAACCCCTTGCTTTGGGTACTTGGTTTTTTTCCTTGCCTCTACTCTCTAGAGATTTCTATTTCTTTCATCCTTGGAAAAAGGTCATTTCATTATAAGGCAAGGGTTACAAACTCAGTGCCTACAGAGCCAGCCAGGCTGGGCAGAGACTGGAGCCAACTGGAGAAGCATGCCCCACCTAAAAGAGCATGTGCTGTGTAGCTCTAACTAGTAGATTCTTTGATGAAACAGAGGTCTAATGATCTTACAGTGTCTCTTGCAATGTTGGAAATACACATTTTTAAGTGGAATCTCTAGATTTTAAAATATTGATAGCTAATCCAAAGTTTTAAACTCTGTGTGAGTTGATCAAAACAGTTGCTAGCTGGTTTTGGACGAAGGGCTCCTGTTTGCAATCTCTATAAGCCAGTCCCAGCGTTCTCTCCTAATGCGAAAAGGTTGCCTCAACAACATCTATCCAGCCAATTTTTTTTTTTTCTCTAAGAATTTGAGAATAGTAGGGTGCTGCTTTAGGCATGCAGACTGGCGAGTGTATTAGCCTCACACTCACCCAGTAAAAAGTTGTTGGATCATAATGTGCTGGTGACTGACTTTCTGTGGGTCTGTGAGATTCAGTATTAGAGTCTACTTATCTGCTATGGTATTCCAGGAGTTTCTTTATGCCTATGTGGGTCCTAAGGTTTGATAAAGCAAGAAAATATTAAATTTTAAGGGTGACATCAACTTACAAAGAAATCCTGCATATATGCAGCTGATACTGTAGATGAAATCCCTTTGACGTGGTGTTAGAAGACAGGGATTTGAGTCTTTCTGCCATTCTTCACTAGTTACTTTACCTTGAGTAGTTTACTGATCCTGTCTGAGTGGGCCTCAGGTTTCTCATTGTTTCTAGCCCTATTACTTCATCAAGTTATGTCGATAGAAAGCCCTAAAAATTGCAAAGTCCTCTGCAAATGTATATACATTTCTTTTCTTTTCATTATAATTTGTCAAATATTTTTAAATTATTAAATAATACATACCAACTTTCTACTTCAAGATCTCTAGTTGAAGAACAGTCTTCTGTGGGATCCGTCACGTCTACTAACTTCTTGAAACAAATCAATATACAGAAAAATACTAATACCAGAGATGCAAATAAAGAAACAAAAGACCAGCTCGTCATTGTGAGTAAATTTAAAACAAAGCTCCTCCTGTACATGGCTCTCACATATAGAACCTGAAGTCTGACGTGTTGTCTAAGCATAGTTACCGGGGGTTATAGATATTCTGAGTTTGTAAATGCTACCTTTGCTGTAGTGGCAGCATTTAAAGCTAATCAAGTACATTTTTGAACTGATGGTGTTGGACAGTCCTAGCAACGTAGTAGAATGCTGATGAATGAGTTGCCTCTGGATAAGGAAAATTATTGTTGATCTATAAAAGACTTAATGAGAATAGCAACATTGCATTAGACATGGGTTTGGCAGACTATGGCTCTGGGCCAAATCTGGACCACGGCCTATGAGCTAAAAATGGCTTTTACATTTTTAAAGGGTTGGAAAAAAAGAATATGTGTGTCTTGCAAAGCCTAAAATGGTAGAAAGTTTGCAAACGCCTGTATAGACAATTCAAAATTTGGTATTTTTCAGTAGCATTAAGCAATGCCTTATGAGATACAATGGGAATTAATAAGCCTTGACATTGAATATCCCTGAATTCTCTATATTCATTAATTTATCTGTGTTTTTCCTGAACTTTTACTATGTATTTTACTTATTTGTTATCAACTCTTGGGGAAAAGACTTTCAGACTCCTAACCACTTAAGGAAAAAATACTATATAATGAATGTATAAGTCCTGAAATTTTTACCCTGCCTCTTTGAAATGAGGCTTTTTTAGGCCTCTCATATAAGAGCTTAATAAGGAAGTTCCATTGTTCATCTTAGCTATAATATTTATGATTTAATCTTATTGCTTCTTAGAACTATGGGTCCAGCTAAAGAATCTTGATTTTTTTCCCACTGTCCAAAGAGGCAGTTTCACTTCTTTCATCACTATTGCATGTTTAGGGCTCTTCTCATTCCATCTTGTTTGTGCTGAGAGAGAAGATAGAGTAACCAGACTTTCATTTAGTATTTCACCTGTGCCAGCATAAAAAAAAAAAATGAGGACAAATTTGAATGAATGGACAAATTTACATGAACTAAATGTAGAGCTAACTGTGATGTGTTTATCAGATAGGCTTTTTTTTTCCTCTTCCAATTGTAGGACGCTGGTCAGAAACATTTTGGAGCCACCATGTGTAAGTCTTGTGGCATGATCTACACTGCTTCCAACCCCGAGGATGAACTGCAGCATGTTCAGCATCACCACAGATTTCTGGAGGGAATCAAATATGCAGTAAGTAAAAAAAATAGTCGTTTCCATTTGTTCTAAAAAGTGAAGCTGCTTTAAAAGATACCTTTCTTTTGCCTAAATATGGAAAGACCTATGTGTCCAAAAGATTTCATCATCTGCAATTTTGTTGTCCTCAATATTGGAGACTGATGCATTTAAAAGTTAAATTTTAATAAAAGTGCCCTAATACGGGAGAAGCTACTGTTCTAGGCTGAGTGAACACCCTGCATCCTTACCTCTAGCTTTCAGAGCAGAGCAGTCAAGATACAAAACTCAAAGACTTGAGGAGCTTCTCCTTTCCTCACTTTAGTTTCTTCTTTATAGATAACCTTAGAAAAGCGGCTTTTCTACAACTTCTCCAGGCTTTTTCTTTACTGAGAAGAGAGGTCCCACCTCTTCATCAAGCACCCTCCTACTCCAAATACATCCTATTGTTGGCCTTATCTTTATGACTACACCTGCTACTCAAATGCACTCCCTTTTTCCCCTATTTTTATTGCTGTAGTTCATGCCTTCATAATACTTTTAGCCTTATTTATTAAAACTCTGCTTGGTGACTTCCCTGGCAGTCGAGCAGTTAAGACTCTGCGCTGCCAGTGCAGGGGGTGCAGGTTCGATCCCTGGTCAGGGAACTAAGACCCCACTTGCCGCTGGTGCGACCCAAAAAAAAAAAAAAAAAACCCCTCTGCTTATCCCACCCATACCCCACCTTCACACCCCTAATAATTCATTGTTTTTTCTCTATATTCCTATGAAGGGCTCTTATTTGACTTCAACTTATTTTATAATAGATTGTTTACATGTCTCCTGATAGGGTGTCAGCCCCTGGAGGGCAGACACTTTGTTTTAGGCATCTTTTATTTCCCTTACCACATTCCTGTAGTTGGGTTTTATCTTTTTTTTTTTTTTTTTTTTTGGCGGTACGTGGGCCTCTCACTGTTGTGGCCTCTCCCGTTGTGGAGCACAGGCTCCGGACGCGCAGGCTCAGCAGCCATGGCTCACGGGCCCAGCCGCTCCGTGGCATGTGGGATCTTCCCGGACCGGGGCACGAACCCGTGTCCCCTGCATCGGCAGGCGGACTCTCAACCACTGCACCACCAGGGAAGCCCGGGTTTTATCTTTTTTATATCATTCATTGTCCATCTTTTTGTTCTCTCCAGACCATATTATTTAATTTTTTTCCCTCTTCAGATTAAACTGTGACTTTTTCCTTTGGCAGGGCTGGAAAAAAGAACGTGTCGTAGCAGAATTTTGGGATGGGAAAATTGTGTTGGTCCTGTCACATGATCCGAGTTATGCTATCAGAAAGGTGTGGAACATTATTTTTTCTTTTCTTTTTTTGACTGAAGTGTAGTTGATTTATAGTGTTACTTTCTCAATCTTTGTTTTCCTCCTACTCTCCCCATTCTCTGCCAAGAAATCAACCTATGTTGAACTGTAAAATACCTTTGCTTATAGATAATCTGCTGTACTTTGGTACAGTTGTAAGGAAGACTTTCATAGTACGTCATACAAAATTAAACTTACAGTTACAAGACAAAGGAATGTCAGGTGGAGATTAAAGAAAACAGATAAGGCTCTATAGCTTATCTTTTACCTACAACTTCAATTTGTGAGAGAGAAACTAAACTTTTTAATATTGAGAAATTAATGGCTCCAGAGTCTAACTCTTATGTTGGTGTTGCCTTTGTTTTTTGGGCTGGATGTTCAGCCCCAGTGAACAATGAATAAAGCTGAAAAAAATCGTCCTACTCCTTACCCCTCACAAGGGTCTGAATTTCTGTCTGCTGAAAGCAATCTTTAAAATAGTTTCTTAAAACCCTGTTTCCAAAGTGGCAGAAACATGCATCAATAGTGAAATAATTTTGGGATTGTGTAAATTTAGGAAGTAGAGATAAAAGAGGCTAAACTGATGGTAATCATACTTTTTGTGTATATAAATATGTGTATTTTCTATTATACTTTTTCAAACAAATTCACATCTTTTGGTTTTTAACATCATTAGGTCGAAGATGTCCAAGAACTTGTCGATTATGAATTGGGCTTCCAGCAAGTTGTTCCCAGATGTCCAAACAGAACCAAAACTTTTCTCTTTATTTCTGATGAAAAGAAAGTAGTTGGGTGTTTAATTGCAGAGCCCATCAAACAGGTATCGTATATGTCTAATAAGTTGCTGGTATAATTTGTGAGCAAAATAAAGTAGTTGGGAGAAAAGCATTTAAGAATGCTACCATTAATGAATTTTTCCTTCTAAAATATCCTTGACCATATAGATAATTGAAGTCATTTTTTTCTATTATATCTGGTATTTTGCCTTATATAAGCAGGATAAGTCAGTCTTAAGTTCATGTTGTCTTTTATATACCTGGACTATAAAGTGTAGTATTTTAAATAAGCTCAGTTATTGAACATGTGGCTTAGTGCAGGTTAATATATTTGGCAAAATAGTCCTTATTTGTGCCTTAATTAGAATCTACTTTGGATACTAATTAGCAGTGTTCTAGCAGAGGAGCAAACAATAGCCCATGGGCCAAGTGTGGCCCTCCACCTGTTTTTGTAAATAAAGTTTTATTGACACACAACCATGCTCATTCATTTCCATATTAATCTGTGGTTGCTTTTGTGCTACAAAGGTAGGGTTGAGTAGGTGCAAAAGAGACCACGTGGCCCAAAGAGCCTAAAGTATTTACAATTTGACCCCATACAGAAAAAGGTTGCCAACACTTGTTCTACAGTAGAGATATATAGTTTTTGCCTTTCAAGGAGCTTACAGGGTAATCTTTAGCTAGGAAGACTTATAGTTCAAATGTGTTCTTTGAACCTGACTTTATAATGTACCACACTTATGTCTCCTTCCTTTTAAAAATACTTATCTGTCTCAGTACATCTTGAAATTATGCTCTTAGTCCTTTTTATTATTTGAATTTTATTAATTTTTTTTATACAGCAGGTTCTTATTAGTTATCTATTTTATACATATTAGTGTATATACGTCCATCCCAATCTCCCAATTCATCCCACCACCAACCTCCCCCCACCCCCGCTTCCCCCTTTGGTGTCCATACGTTTGTTCCCTACATCTGTGTCTCTATTTCTGCCTTGCAAACCAGTTCATCTGTACCATTTTTCTAGATTTCACATATATGCGTTAATATACGATATTTGTTTTTCTCTTTCTGACTTACTTCACTCTGTATGACAGTCTCTAGGTCCAGACACGTCTCTACAAATGACCCAATTTCGTTCCCTTTTATGGCTGAGTAATGTTCCATTGTATATATGTACCACATCTTCTTTATCCATTCGTCTGTCGATGGGCATTTAGGTTGCTTCCATGACCTGGCTGTTGTAAATAGTGTTGCAGTGAACATTGGGGTGCATGTGTCTTTTTGAATTATGGTTTTCTCTGGGTATATGCCCAGTAGTGGGATTGCTGGGTCATGTGGTAGTTCTGTTTTTAGTTTATTAAGGAACCTCCATACTGTTCTCCATAGTGGCTGTATCAATTTACATTCCCACCAACAGTGCAAGAGGGTTCCCTTTTCTCCACACCCTTTCCAGCATTTATTGTTTGTACATTTTCTGAATGTGAAGTGATACATGCCCATTCTTACTGGTGTGAGGTGATACCTCATTGTAGTTTTGATTTGCATTTCTCTAATAATTAGTGATGTAGGGCAGCTTTTCATGTGCTTCTTGGCCATCTGTATGTCTTCTTTGGAGAAATGTCTATTTAGGTCTTCTGCCCATTTTTTGATTGGGTTGTTTGTTTTTTTAATATTGAGCTGCATGAGCTGTTTATATATTTTGGAGATTACTCCTTTGTCTGTTGATTTGTTTGCAAATTTTTTCTCCCATTCTGAGGGTTGTCTTTTCATCTTGTTTATAGTTTCCTTTGCTGTGCAAAAGCTTTTAAGTTTCATTAGGCCCCATTTGTTTATTTTTGTTTTAATTTCCATTTCTCTAGGAGGTGGGTCAAAAAAGATCTTGCTGTGATTTATGTCAAAGGGAGTTTTTCCTATGTTTTCCTCTAAGAGTTTTATAGTGTCCGGTCTTACATTTAGGTCTCTAATCCATTTTGAGTTTATTTTTGTGTATGGTGTTAGGGAGCATTCTAATTTCATTCTTTTAATGTAGCTGTCCAGTTTTCCCAGCACCACTTATTGAAGAGACTGTCTTTTCTCCATGGTATATCCTTGCCTCCTTTGTCATAGATTAGTTGACCATAGGTGCGTGGGTTTATCTCTGGGCTTTCTATCCTGTTCCATTGATCTATATTTCTGTTTTTGTGCCAGTATCATATTGTCTTCATTACTGTAGCTTTGTATCTTACTCCTTTTTATACGTGCCTTCCCTTTTTTCCCCTCATTTCTACCATCTTTCTTATTTTCCTTTTTTCTGCATTTCATCTCATATATATATATTTATACACACACACACACACATATACATATATAGTCTCTTGTGTGTTTATCAGACAGTAGAGAGAAAAGCAGTTGGTTTGTACTATGGGCTGTAAAAGTGATTAACTTGGCCTTTTCTTTCTTTGATCTTTTTCTTTTTTTAAATAAATTTATTTAATTATTTTTGGCTGTGTTGGGTCTTCGTTGCTGTGTGTGGGCTTTTCTCTGGTTGTGGCGAGCAGGGACTACTCTTCGTTGCAGTGCGCAGGCTCTCATTGTGTTGGCTTGTCTTGTTGCAGAGCACAGGCTCTAGACGCACAGGCTTCAGTAGTTGTGGCTCGCGGGCTCTAGAGCACAGGCTCAGTAGTTGTGGCACACAGGCTTAGTTGCCCCACAGCATGTGGGATCTTCCCAGACCAGGGCTTGAACTCGTGTCCCCTGCATTGGCAGGCGGATTCTTAACCACTGCACTAGCAGGGAAGCCCACAATCTACATTTACCGGGACGTAATCCCATCATAAGTTGAGGAAGATCTGTATAGCCAACTAACTCATACACATACTCTTCTATTCATTCTCATTTCAGAAGCAAAGTTTTCTCAGTGGGAGTTAAAACTTAAAATACACCTATCAAGACAGCCACAGTAGAAAATAGTGACAATAGCAACTGCTGGTGTGGGTGCAGGGAAACTAGATTTCTCATACACTGTTGGAGGGAATGTAAAATGTTACAGCCCCTCTGGAAAAAGTTTGGCAGTTTCTTAAAAAACTAATCATACATTTACCATATGACCCAGCAATCATACTCCTGGGCATTTATCCCGGAAATGAAAACTTATGTCTACACAAAAACCCACACCTGAATGTTTATAGCAGCTTTATTTGTAATAGCCAAAACCTGGAAACAACCGAAGTGTCCTTCAGTAGGTGAGTGATTAAACAAACTGGTACATCCATACAATGGAATATTACTTAGCAATAAAAAGGAACAGACTTGATATATGCAACAATTTGGACAGGTATCAAGGGCATTGTGCGGAGCGAAAAAGAGCCATTCTCCAGAAATAGAGACTCAGGCGTAGAGAACAAACGTATGGACACCAAGCAGGGAAAGTGGTGGGTGGGATGAATTGGGAGATTGGGATTGACATATATACACTAATATGTATAAAATAGATAACTAATAAGAACCTGCTGTATAAAAAAACAAATTAAAAAAAAGCCATTCTCAAAGGGTCACATTCTGTATGAGTCCATTTGTATGATATCCTCAGAATGTCAGAATTTTAGAGATAGAGAACAGATTGTGGTTGCCAGGGTTTAGGGATGGTGGGGGGCAGGGAAATGGGTGTGATTATAAAGAGGTAGCAAGAGGAAGAGCTTCGTGATGATGCAGTAGCTCTGTATTTTGATTGTGGTGATGGTTAAATCAGTATTCAGGTATGATGAATTGTCATGGAACTATACACACACATTGTACCCATGTTAATTTCTTGCTTTTGGTGTGGTACTATAGTTATGGAAGATGTAACTATTGGGGGAAATTGGGTGAAGGATACATGTCCTCTTTGCACTATTTGTCAACTTCCTCTGAATCTATATTCAAAATAAGAAGTTTAAAGAAAAATTTAAATACCAAATTTCATAGTTTATATGCAAAAACCTTCTTTAGTGTTATTAGTTTTTTAGAATATCAAATGTACATTTTAGGATGGAGAGAATGGGAGAAGTTTATGTACTTTATTAGAAGTAAGAGTCTTTTATAATTTTTTTAAATCAACACAAGAAAGTTTCACAATGGTATAATACACTAGGATGTGGGGATATCTCAACACCACTAGTAATTTTTAAGCATTGTGTGACTATAAATGGGCAAGAATTCAAGAAATAGCAAAGAATTTTAACATTTTTGTGAAGGTAGGGTAAGATTAATTTTAGGTACTTAAATTTTGTTTAAAGAATGGTTTTTAAAAAGACATGTGAACTCAGCTGTATTGTTAGCTCTAGATGCTTCTGTGTATCATTGCAGGCCTTCCGTGTCCTGTCTGAACCAACTGGTCCAGAATCCCCAAGCTCTAAAGAATGTCATAGGGCTTGGCAATGTTCAGATGTACCAGAACCTGCAATCTGTGGGATAAGTAGAATTTGGGTCTTCAGATTGAAGAGAAGAAAGCGCATTGCAAGACGACTGGTAGATACTCTAAGGTAAGAAATAAAATAAAATGGATTAGACCCAGATTAGCTTTCCAAGAACCTTTCCCGGCTCATGAGCCAAAGGGAATGATGTTGGTAAGACACTTCTATATAAATACTACCAAAGTCAGGCTAAGGCAATGCTGGCACTGAAAAAAAAAAAAAAAAGAACTAGATATACTCAATTGCGGGCACAACATTCCAAGTCTGAAACATTCTAGCCCAGTGCTTTTCAAACTACCTGTGGTCAAAGACTGGATTTTGTTACAGACCAACACATTAATAAAGTAAAGATAAATTGCTAGGAAACAAACAAATGGAAGCCCAAATTTTTGATTCAACAGATGTAAAATTACATTTAAATAAATCTATAAAAACAAAACATAAGTTTAAAAAAAAGAATTTTGGGGACTTCCCTGGTGGTCCAGTGGTAAAGAATCTGCTTTCCAATGCAGGGGACGTGGGTTTGACCCCTGGTCAGGGAACTAAGATCCCACATGCCACGGGGCAACTAAACCTGTGCGCCACAACTATTGAGCTCATGCGCCTCAACTAGAGAGCCCGCGTGCTGCAAACTACAGAGCCCATGTGCTCTGGAGCCCACGCGCCACAGCTAGAGAGAAAACCCGAACGCCGCAACTAGAGAGAGAAAACCCACGCACCTCAACAAAGAGCCCACATGCTGCAACTAAGACCCAATGCAGCCTAAATAAATAAATATTAAAAAAAAAAGAATTTTAGAAATTGTACATGTTTATTGACCATGTGTGACTAGGTAATTAGTAAAGACTTACTGTAACTCACAAGTGTAACTAAATGTAAAAGTAAATTAGCAAGACAGCCCACAGAATGAGAAAATATTTGCAAATCATTTCTCTAATAAGAGTCTAGTATATCCAACATATATAAAAGAACTCTTACAACATGCAAAAAGACAATTTAAAAATAGGCAAAGGATTTCAATGTATTCTATATTCTTCCAAAGCAGAAATACAAATGGCTGATAAGCATGTGAAGCTATGCTCAACATCCTTAGCTATAAAGGAAATCACAAATCAAAACCATCATGAGATACCAGTTCACAGCCACTTGGATGACTAAACGAAAACAAAGGGAGAATAACAAGTGTTGGTGAGGATGTGGTAGAAACTGTAATCCTTGTATGCTGCTGGGAGGAATGTAAGATGCTACAGCTGCTGTGGAATCTAGTCTGGCAGTTCGTCAAGAAATTAAACTGTTACCATATGACCCAGCAATTCTGCTCCTACAAGTACACTCAAGAGAAACGGAAGCATCTGTCCACGCAAAAACTTACACATGAAGGTTCATAGCAGCATTATTCATAATAGCTAAAAAAAATTGTAAACAACCAAATTCATGATTAATGGATAAACACAATGTGGTACATCCATACAACACTACAATAGGATATTCAGCCACAAAAAGGAATGAAGTTCTGATACGTGCTACAACATGGATGAACCTTGAAAATATTATGCTAACTAAAAAAAGCCACTCACAAAATACCCCATATTATATGATTCTGTTTATAGAAAACATCCAGAATAGGCAAATCCATAGATAGAAAGTAGACTAGCTGTTCCCAGGGACTGAGGGAAGGGTGAATGGAGAGTGACTGCTAATGGCTACAGGGTTTCTTTGGGTGATGAAATGTTCTTGAATTTTGTGCAATTTTTGAATATACTAAAACCGCTGAACTGTGTATTTCTAAATGGTGAGTCTTTGGTATATGAATTCTCCCTTTTAAAACTACAGTACGCACACTTTGTACTAACACTGTATGTTGGTACTTAGTTGATAATGGGACAAATGAGTTTGCTTCTTTCTTGCTTGTTAATTACCTAATCTAGGTTAGATAGATGAGTTTCACAACACTTACTCTCTCAACCTCTATCTTTAAGATAACAGATTACAAACCAATGACTCCACTTTGACAAAACCAAGGACCACACTTTGAGTAGCACTATTCTAGCCTTTGGGTTCCATACACTTTTTAAGAAAGAATACCAAGAACACCGCAGGGCTGCAGTCCTAGGCCTCAATCCTAGGCCCCTACCATACCTTACAAAGGGGAGCAGTGAGAGAAGTTGGTGTCTGTAAAGATTTTATTTCATAGTTAATTGTGAAATACCTCTATTTTCTATATTTTATGTTGAGACACATAAATTTGGTATGGAGAATACCAGTATATAACCTGGTATGTATTTCTTAATAACAAGGATATTCTCTTATATAAGGACAGATCAGATATCAAATTTGGGGTATTTAATATCCCAATATAATGCTATACTATCTAATGTATAGTCGATATTTCAGTTTTGTCATTTGTCTCAAATGCCCTTCATAGCATTTTTTTTCCTGTTCAGGATTACATATTGCATTTAGTCAAAATATCTCTTTAGTTTTCATCTTCCTTAACCTGGAACAGTTTCTTAGCCTTTCTTTGTCTTTCAGGACATTGAAGAATTTGAAGACTACAGGCCAGTTATTTCATAGACTATCCCTCAGTTTTGTTGAATTCTTTCAGCTATTTCATTTTATTGCTTTTAATCCTAGTTAAGCTGGATCAAGGAGAGTTGTAGTCAAAATGCAGATTAGTTTTTGCCTTCTTAAAGCTCTGAGTGTGTGATGTAGTTGAAAAGAATATAGTTATTGGTTAAAATATTTTTTTTTTTTTTTTGCGGTACGCGGGCCTCTCACTGTTGTGGTCTCTCCCGTTGCGGAGCACAGGCTCCGGACGCGCAGGCTCAGCGGCCATGGCTCACGGGCCCAGCCGCTCCGCGGCATGTGGGATCCTCCCGGACCGGGGCACGAACCCGTGTCCCCTGCATCGGCAGGCGGACTCTCAACCACTGCGCCACCAGGGAAGCCCAAAATAATTATTTTTTTGTTGTTATAACTACCTGTGGCTTTTAACTAGCAATATTGTCTCATATTAGTTGCTTACTATCACAGATCACCTAGAGTCAACCAGATGGTTTGTGTGGCTCCCTTTGCCTCTTGGCAGAACTTTTTCTGGGCCTTAGTTTTCTCATCTGTGAAATGATATCATTAGACTTCCACCTGGAAAATACAAGGCATTGAGTCATTTTACCACTTAATAAAATAATGTTGGTTTTAATCAAGAATATGTAAAGAGATTGAAATTTTTTAATTGGATTGCTTTAAAATATTGATATAATTGTGCTTATGTTTAATCAAAATTTTAAGTTGTTTCCATTGTTAAATTATCTTTTTTCTCTTTTTTAGGAATTGCTTCATGTTTGGCTGTTTTCTCAGCACGAATGAAATAGCATTTTCTGACCCAACACCAGATGGCAAGTTATTTGCAACCAAGTACTGCAACACCCCTAATTTCCTTGTATACAATTTTAATACTTAAAGCCAATTTCAACTATAGAACAGTTACTATATGGATGAGTTCAGACAGCCCATTATCATAAAATACAAACTATTTAACAAACATCAAAATAAAAATACTAAGACACACACACACATATACAGAAACCTGCCTCAGTTTTGTTCCTTATGAATTGAAAAGTCAGGGGTAAATTCGTTGAAAATTATCTAGGGATGCAAAGAAAGGAAAAATCTTTGGATGATGTATACTGACTAGCACTCTGAATCCTTAGTTATGAAGCTTGGTAGCTATAGCTGGAAAATACTTTCCTTCTATGTAAGAACATTGACAAAGCAAGGTGGTTTTCCACAGAAATGTGACTACTTATCATTTATAAAGCACACCTTGGGGCCAGAATTTTCTCGTGCCTGATCAGAAGCAAAGAGGAGAATTTAAAGACGGGCAAATAATTTCCATCCCCATTTTTTTAAAGGTAATTCCTGAATTCGTACACAAAATTCTCACTTTATAGGCACGTGGCTGTAGCAACTCAGTTTGAGTATATTTAAAGTATTTTGAGTTTCTAATTTGTACCAGGGAAAGATGGTAAAGAGTAAGATTTCCATATCCTTTTGTATAGAATTCTAGAGCTTAATATTTTTATCTTTTTAAAAATCATTAATCAAAACACACTTGTCATCAGATTTAATTAAACTTAGTAATTGCACTATTGTCATTTCATTAATTTCTGGTGTTTGAAAATGCTAATTGTGTTACTTTTCTTTAGTGAACTTACCGCTGGTGATTGATGTCTAACAAAATGGACACCCAGTTGGATTAGATGATTCATATGATTACATTTTAAATGTATACTAACAGAACCAAGGTTAGTAAATAAATATATCGAGGCTGATGGGCCACAGAACATGATGACATTATGTAAATACACCTAAATATGCACACATTTTTCTGGTATAATTCTTGGATACTTACTTTGAAAAGCAAAGAATTATTCAGGTTTTTTTTTATTCTACAAAACTCATGTCATAACTTCTCTCTGGCAATAACACTCTAGGGAAGTAGTGTCCAGGTTGTAACTCTATGTAGAATCTGTTCCTCTACATTCTTTTATTTGCCTTTAGTGGTTCAAAAATTTAAAAGCCTGGGTTCCACAAAGACTGTGGAAGTGTTAAAATGTGTGTAATTTTACAAACATTTTAATGCTATTTTCTGCACTGCTGTGTTTAAAAATTGTCTTAAATATTTTATTTTAAAAATTTTATTAACATTATTTTGCTCAATGCCTTTATGATGAATCAATTAAAGTTCTTTTCAATATTTTATTCAGTTGAATGTACTGATTTTCATTTTAAATTACAGTTTGTGGTTATAAAAATAGTACATGCTCTCTATGAAAAACAATCATTGAAAACTATATCCACACAAAAACCTGCACACGGATATTTATAGCAGCTGTTGACATAAAACAAATAGACTGCCAGTTATTTCTCCATCAAAAATGGGTTTATTCGAGATTAGCAAAGAATTACAATTCAGGGTCTGTAACCAAGTTGACCACGTTCAAGTCCTCAGCAAAAAATTGAGGGAACTCTTTTACAGAGAGGAAGAGGAAGTTGAGAGGGCAATAGTAAACAAAGAGTCCCGCACTTATCATTGGCTGTGTCAGTCTCTCATTGGCTGAGCTCTAGCCAGGCAAGAAAAGGTCAGCTTCCTCTTGTGCTCTGCTATCTTCATAGGGCAGAGAGCTCCCCCTTCTGGCCTCCCAACTTTATTTTTTTATAATTTTATTTTGATTAGAAGTCTGTTTCTAAAATATAATTTCTATTTATTTTTGCCACAGAAAAGTATCGCTGGTCTCTGCAATATGAAAAAAAATTCTAAAATAATCTACATGTTGACCACTTCTCATTACATTTTTTTAAACCTTTTTTTTTCCATTTTATTTATTTTACTTAAGTATAGTTGATTTACAATGTTTCAGGCATATAGCAAAGTGATTCAGTTTATGCATATATATATATTCAGTCATATATTCTTTTTCAGGTTCTTTTCCATTATAGACTATTATAAGATATTGAATATAGTTCCCTGTGCTATACATTAGGTCCTTGTTGTTTATTTTATATATAGGAATATGTATCTGTTAATCCCAAATTTCTACTTTATCCCCCCCACCTTTCCCCTTTGGTAACTATAAATTTGTATGCTATGTAAGCCTGTTTCTGTTTTGTAACATTTGTTCATTTGTATCATTTTTTAGATTCCACATATAAATGATATTTGTCATTGTCTGACTTACTTCACTTAGTATGATAATCTCAAGGTCCATCCATGTTGCTGCAAATGGCATTATTTCGTTTCATTCTTTTTTTATGGCTGAGATGTACCACATCTTTATCCATTCATCTGTTGATGGACATTTAGGTTGCTTCCATGTCTTGGCTATTGTAAGTAGTACTGCAATGAACATTAGGGTGCATGCATCTTTTTGAATTAGAGTTTTTGTCTTTTCTGGGTATATGCCCAGGCATGCGACTGCTGGATCATGTGGTAACTCTACTTGCAGTTTTTTAAGGATGCTCCACACGGTTCGCAGTGGCCACACCAATTTACATTCCCACCTACAGTGTAGGAGGGTTCCCTTTTCTCCACACCCTCTCCAGCATTTATTATTTGTAAATTTTTTGATGATGGCCATTCTGAACGGTGAGGTAATATCTCATTGTAGTTTTGATTTGCATTTCTCTGATAATCAGCAGTGTTGAGCATCTTTTCACGTGCCTGTTGGCCATCAATGAAGAAACCATCAATGAAAAAACTGGAACCTACCAGAAAAGATCTAAAACTAAAGACATAAAGAAGGAACCACAACAAGTTGGGTAGGAGGGGCAGACTCACAGTACAATCAAACCCCATACCCCGTGGGTGGGCGACGTACAAAATGGAGAAGAATAATATAGCAAGGTTTTCCCACAGACGTGGCAGTTTTGAGCCCCACGTCAAGCTCCCCAGCCCAGGGATCCAGCACTGGGAAGACAAGCCTCCAGAGCAGGTGGCTTTGAAGGCCAGCAGGGCTTAACTGTAGGAGCCCCATGGGACTGGGGAAATAGAGGCTTCAAGCTTAAAGGGTACAAACAAAATCTCAGGCACACCGGGAGACGGGGTGAAAGCAGTAATTTGATTGATAGGAGCCTGGGCCACACCTACCTGCTGGTCTCGGAGAGTCTCCCGGGGTGTGGTGGGGGTGGGGGCTGCAGCTCATGCTGGGGACAGAGACACTGCTGGCAGACATATGGGGGAACCGCCAACCTTGGGGACGCACTTGGTGGCTGCCATATTGACTCACTAGCAACAAGACCCGACCCCGCACAACGGCCTGCGGGCTCCAGTGCTGGGCGCCTCAGGCCAAACTAACTGGGTGGAGTCACAGCCCCAGGCTGCCTAAAGACTAAAGAGCACACAGCCTCCTGCAGACAACCTCCCCACGAGACAGGTCCCAGCTCACCGGAGGAACAACACCCAGCTTTAGCCACCAGTGGGCAGGCACCGGCCCCTCCCACCAGGAAGCCTGTACAAGCCGCTAGATAAGCCTCACCCACTGGTCTGTGGCCATCATCAAAAAGTACAAACAATAAATGCTGGAGGGCTTCCCTCGTGGCGCAAGTGGTTGGGAGTCCGCCTGCCGATGCAGGGGACACGGGTTCGTGCCCTGGTCCGGGAAGACCCCCACACGCCGCGGAGCGGTTGGGCCCGTGAGCCATGGCCGCTGAGCCTGCGCGTCCGGAGCCTGTGCTCCGCAACGGGAGAGACCACAACAGTGAGAGGCCCGCGTACCGCAAAAAAAAAAAAAAAA